>NC_087513.1:182096947-182148331 GCF_963921805.1 Phalacrocorax carbo | reverse complement strand
CTCTTTCTCTCTTTCTTTCTTTCTCTCTCTTTCTTTCTCTCTTCTCTCTTTCTCTCTTTCTTTCTCTTTTTCTTTCTTTCTCTCTTTCTCTTTCTCTCTTTCTTTCTCTCTTTCTCTTTCTCTCTTCCTTCCTTCCTTCCTTCCTTCCTTCCTTCCTTCCTTCCTTCCTTCCTTCCTTCCTTCCTTCCTTCCTTCCTTCCTTCCTTCCTTCCTTCCTTCCTTCCTTCCTTCCTTCCTTCCTTCCTTCCTTCCTTCCTTCCTTTCCTTCCTGCATTCCTTCCTATCTTTTTTCTTCCTTTCTTTCTTCCTTTCTTCCTTCCTTTCGTCCTTTCTTTCTTCCTTTCTTCCTCTCCTTCCTCCCTTCCTCCCTTCCTTCCTCCCTTCCTCCCTTCCTCCCTTCCTTCTGTCTTTCCGTCTGTCTTTCTCTCTTCTTGTCTTTCCTTCTTTCTGTCTTTCTTTTCTAATGAATGAACAACAAAAATGTGGCCCTGATAATGGTGTCTTTTGACTCATAATATGAAGATGGCAGAGGCAACAACAGTATGATCTTCTTCATTGTCCCATTTTTTTCCTTAGAAGTTCCTCAGAGATAATGCAAAATGTCCTCCAAATTAGGACAAAAAGTAAATATGGATCTTTAAAGTGAGACTTAAGAGGAATTTACACACCTAAACAGTGATTCTTTAGATTCTCCATAGGTTCGTGGAAAGTTCCTGAGAAATCTCTGAAAATCCTTAGTTGCAACGATGAATTTCACTACATAGGTAGGTTCTGCTTGTGGACACACTTGGAAATACATTTGTATCATAACTAATGCTAAACAGAGTGTGTGAATGATATTGCTATTGAAGGACTTGCTAGGAGAGGCAAAGGAGGTGTTTCTAGTCAAGTCATACTCAGCACATGAAAATAGACTAAACCATACTTTTCCTCACATTGGGCTAGAGAACGAAGTTCTAGTGATTAGCCTTGGAAAAAAAAAATTGTTTGGACTAACCGAGTTTTAATTATTTAAAGAACAGAGGAGAAGCTGGGAGAAGCAGGATGAAAAATTGCAGGACTCTGGTATAAGAAAGAGCATGAGGGTTGGGCTAGTTGCACAGAAGAAGAAAATAGGGTAATCTTGTTCTCATATTTCTTTATAGTTAGTATGCTGTGTTTGGAGACTGTGTCTGATGAGAGTACTCAATAGAAGGCTTTCTAGGATCTAGTCCTTTTGGCAAGGTCACTGTATCATTGATAATTTTATTGGTCCTATTTAGGTTGGGTTTTGTTTTGGTTTTGGGTTTTTGGTTTTTGTTTTTTTTTTGAAGTTCTGAACCTTAAACATCTTTTAAAAATTCTGAGCCAGTTTTTGGGTGCACATTACTGTTCATAATCCCACGTTTTACACAGATGGGGCAAATTATGCCCTCAGCCCTCAGAGAGGAGCATGTGGTGATATTTATAGATTTTGGACGTTCATGCAAATATTCTGAAAATTTTACTCAAAACCTCTTACTTTATAAGCCTATATCACTCAAGAGAATGACTACAATTATATCTTTCAGTTCCAGATTGCAGAAACTTAAAATTGGGTATCCAGATTGTGGTTTCTGTGCATTACTGAGAGTGTAAATTTCTAGCCAAATCCATGAAGGTTTAGTCATATGGTTTCCTGGTCAGTTACCTAAACAGAGGCATCCAAAACCATATAAGACATCAAAGGGTAGGTGAGTAGGACATCTGCATGTGTTTGGAAACACCTCAATGTACCTACAAGTTAGTAAAAACATTTAGAGCACCAGATGGAGATCAAGTAGGATACCTTAAAGCATCTAGGATAGACATGGTACATATAAGTGAGTGAATTGAGCCTGATAAAGTAAATGTATTCTGGAAAGCTATTCAGCTCACAAAACATAGGTGTCTTATATCAGGAAGAGGTGAATACCTCTCCAGGCTCCATAAAAGGTATTGACTAAACTGCACTAGAAACTTAGACACCTGAATACAGTCCATAAGTAACATAGATATCTGCACATAAACACCTTCATTTAGATATCAGCAATCTGGAGTTAAACACCATCCTTCCTGTCTCAACACGAAAGCTCTTGGGAGAAAATGACAGAAGTTCCTCTATAGAAAGATTTAATTTCTGAGATTCTCTTTTATGCAATTCTGATGAGGCCCTCAAGTCACAAGAAATTTAAGAAATTAAATATTTAATTATTCAGACTTCATTCACTGAAAAATCTATCATTCCCTAGTATTTAACTAACTAAATAGCAACCTCTGCAGAGAAAATTTCATGGACTTCTCATATTTTATTTTTTTCATGTTATAAAATATAACGAAAATGTAAAATCTCAAAGAAAATTGAAATGTGTACTCAGGAAGGAGATAAGGCTTACAGCAGTGCTGTTTATTCATTAGTCTGAAGGGCAAAAATCTAATACATTTACTGTGGGGGTTTTAAACTAAAAGAAAAAGGATAAAAGTGGAGAGTGCAGATGGAAGATGTAAGCAAACCCCAAAACTATTAATTTGCCTTTTATCTGACTCATTTCTCCACTATCAATTACCTCAGGAAGTACTCTGTAAAAATATTAGTAATGAACTGGTCTAACAATTGAGCAAACAGGTTCATCACAAGAAAACAGAAGAATATGTCTACATGTGTAGACAAAAAGCTGATGCAGTATCTACTGCAGTCATGAAACTCCAGAACATGACTTTTTTTTTTTTTCTCTTTCCTCAGAACTGAACAGCAAGAAGCAATCACAAAATCTCTCAAGAGGATGGAGAATCCCAGATGTGCACTGCACAGAGATGCAATATCCCACTCTTGCCTTGAAGTTCAGCACTGTCAGCCAAAGTTACATGTTTGAAAGGCAGTCCTTTCTGGAAAGTATTCCAGATTCATTTATAAGAAAGTGAATCATTCTATGACCAGCATATGCTAAACAACCTATTGTACACAGAGTAAGGGATATTCTTCCATTTCATACATCACTTCATAACCTCAAATGAATACACATCATGTACAGAGCAAATACCTCTCCAGTAGCACATTGCAGCACTGAACCTGCTCTCTGACTACACATCAGCTGGTAAGTAACTCAAGTTTAGAGCAGGGTTTACAGTGGGGTATTTTTTGTGTGGTTCTTCCCCCCTCCCCCAAGTACTGATCTCATTGTACTCTTCACTTACCAATACATTAAAGGATTTTCCCTGACACTACTAAACCTTTTATCACAGACAAATGATAAAGAAGTAATGTGATTGACTGAAATGTGCAGACCATCTTTGATCTAATGATAGAAAGTTCAGGCTATTCATATGCTCTCTTGCACTCATAAATTATACACTAAGACTGAGCTGCTTGTGTGGTCACAGTAACTATCACACCCTCCTTGCTTGTCTTGGACTTAATTTCCAGAAACTTGCATATATTTTCTTTCAGTCTTATTCATACAGTGCACATCCTCAATGATAAAGAACATGTATTCTCATCAGATTTTACTATTCCAATTCTTGCCTATTTTTTCCAACCCACCCTAATTCAAGGATACCCTATACAGTTCAAATCCAAGTAAACGTATCCATTAAATGCACTGAATTTTTTATAAGGATTCTACAACTTTGTTTCCAGTAGGAAAAAAGACAGTTACTTCACAGCTATTTTGATGATTACAGGTGTGTGGATCCTCTTTGCTTCCTTGTAATTAAAGGTCAAAGCCACAGACCTCTTTATTTTAAAATTTATTAAGTTCACACCATCATTCCAGTTATTTTCGTTCCAAATTCAGCTATTACCTCTCTCTGTGTCACAGTACAGGCAGTCTCTTCTGAGGTATGCTCTTTGCAATGCTATAAAAAACAGTAAAACAGTAGCAAACCATTGATTCAGTTGCTTTTTTCCCTGCAACCCACTAAAACCTTCTTAAGGGTTTTATGCCATTGAAAATCACTATGATACCCAGATGCCTTACATTATACTGTCTAGGAAGAGGGAATTTTCAATGGCTTGGTCGCTTTTTCAGGGGTGAAAAACATTTTGGGTAAATACGAGACAGAAAAAAGATGATAAAGACTGGTAGTTAATAATATAATTTTTATTATAATTAGGAAAAATCATTGTAATGAAGGGTCTGAAAGTGATTGCTAAACATACATATACTTTGAGCTCTTTCAGCTCTTACACAGAAATCACATTGTGGTTAGCAAAATAAGTCCATTTCACCTTGACTTTAAAACCAGTGAGAAGATGGTCAGTCTACATTTAAGATATCTGTCCCCTTTCTCTTCGTTCTAGGCTTGAAATCTGAATCTAGAACTGTAATTAAATAATAAGTTTGGGTAAAGAAAATAATAATAGTATTTCATTAACTTTAATTACAGCAAATGTAAATTAATTGTGTGTTATATTGCATAGTACGAAAAAGACTAAAGATATTCTGAGTATTGTCTCTTTTCCAGAGCACTTCAAAAGCAAGGAAAAGCAGTACAGCATGAGTTAGGCAAAGTTAAGATCATTCATCTGATGTTACTTATCAAAATGTCAAGCATAACCTGGAAACTTCCTGTCAGTAGTCCCAAAATGTCACAAGAAGAGAAGTTTACAAGGCAACACAGAATCTTTTCCTTCTTTTAATGCAAGTTTGAGACCAGATACCCCTTGTGGTATTGGACAGAACCCTTAATCCTCTGTAGCATTTCCTCCCGAGCAATATGAAAAGAATAAAATTTACCTGAAAGTGCTGTTACCCAGATCACTCATCAAGTGGGGCAAAACAATTGTAGGGCTAAGCAAGCAGAATTCCATTAACAAGAGTGCAATTGCACTTGCTTACAACAGCAGTGAATTTAATGTTGTGTGGATAGATGCCTTGGATAAATAAATAAGCAAATAAATAAATGTGTATGTTTTATGTGACACATTCAGAAAACTGCAGTCCAAAACACTGACTCTAGTCACAATGAATATACAAGATACAGATCAGAAGCATGGAAATTTTATTTTAAAAACTTTGCTGGCATTATTTTCCTTGTTTCTGAATTGTTTACAAAAAATAAATCATGATTACTTGGCATTTATTGTCTTGAATTATTTCTATAAATAATCCATATTCTCTTGGTTTAGTATGATGATTCCTTATATCATGTCTGATGATGATACTAAGTCATTTTTCTTGGTCTCATTACTTTTTCATGATATTGTTTCTATTCCTTGACTAAATAAATGAAACATTAGGAAAATAAAAACATAGAAACATATTTATGCATTTATAAATGAGCTAGGCTGAGGTAATATTGACTATCGAACTCATCTGCTTGCCTTAAATATCTGGAAATTGTGGTTCTAAGCTTAGCTAGACATCTTAGTCACCTTTTTTACTCAGTGAAGAGAAATAACAACCTTAATGGGCAGTTCATCTGACATGCCTTAAGGTCATACAATTGCAAAATCATAGAATACTTTAAGTTGGAAAGGACCCTTAAGATCATTGAGTCCAACCACTAATCTAACTCTACCAAGTCCACCACTAAACCATGTCCCTAAGCACCACATCTTCAAATCCTTTAAATACCTCTAGGGATGGTAATTCAACCGCTTCCCTGGGCAGCCTGTTCCAATGTTTAATAACCCTTTCAGTGAAGAAACTTTTCCTAATATCCAGTCTAAACCTTCCCTGGCACAACTTGAGGCTGTTTCTTCTCATCCTATTGCTAGTTACTTGGGAGAAGAGACTGATTCCCACCTCACTACAACCTCCTATCAGGTAGTTGTAGAGAGTGATGAGGTCCCCCTTCAGCCTCCTTTCCTCCAGACTAAACAACCCTAGCTCTCTCAGTCACTTCTCATAAGACTTGTTCATCTCAGATGAATTGCCTTCTATAAGTTCTCTCCATTGACTAACTGTATCTGCAACAGATATACACACCTGTTGAATCCCATTTAGATGCCACGTCTCCTGTGCTCTAGTTGCTAGTCCAGGAGAGCACAAGCGTTTATAGGTCACATACCATGTCTGCCAAAGCTGTGAGAAAATAGCACTATGGCATCTATTTTGGGTCTGGCATGATTAATCCTGTTGCAGACCTCAAACTTAAAGGAACCCAAGATGGAGCTGGTGATTTCAGAAGATATAACACATTTTATTTAAATATATATTGACTAAACTGGAGAGAAAAACAAAAGATTACAAATCAAACTCAAAATTTACTCCAATATGTATTTAAATAAAAAATGTTGAAAGGCAATAATAATACTGAAATAACCCAGTTTTAGATGAAATATGAGTTTTGATAAGGTATATTGATAAGAACCTGCATTCTGATACGCACTATGCAGTGTGAGATTAATTAATGGGCTACACTAGTTTGGCATCATTTTACCTTTTTACATTAGCTCTAAAAATAATAAATCCCCCTTCCCTGGAGATTAAAAGGTCGATTATAAATGTTTGTTCCACACCAAAGAATATATACTTCTTTACTTTATTCTAGGCTGAGAATGGCACACAGTAGTAAGTTAGGTTTGTATAGAACAAATACCATAGCTCTTTTAAAGTTTATTATCTACTCTATGGAACACTGGAAATAATTTGAAAAAATACATTTCACTGCTTGGAAAAGCAAGAACAAGTATTGACCACCAAGAATTATCTTTGAAAAAAAAAATTAAATCTTAATGGATGCTATTTGAGAAAGTGCTGTATTTTTGGTATTCCACATTTCTCTGTGAAAGCAGAGCGTTCTCATATGCCCTTTGTTCTTCTATGTGTTTAATGTATTCCTGTGAGTGGATCGTTGCAATAAATTCTGTCTCCCTCAGGTGCTACTGTTCCATGAAGATGTGAAAAAAGACATTAGCTTCTTTCATTCTTCTAGACCAGAGAATAAAAACTTTGACCACTGGAAGTGTATGTAGAAGGTAGTCATCAGCTTACTTTCTCTTTTTAAGAATAGTATCTCACTGGGAACTAAAGGTTTTAATGCTGTATGAAATATACAGGAGGAATTAGCATCTAAACCATCCTGATTTCTATTTCTAATTTTGCTAATTGCTTATTAACAATTTTAATTATACAGGAGTATTTGAGGGGAAATCAACCCATGTGTTCTTCAAGCACTGTCCCCATACTGGTAAGCAATAGAAGACTCTAGGTTATTATTTCCTTGACAACACTGGACTGAAGTCTTGATGGGGACTAGCTGACAGTGCAG
The DNA here is from genome assembly GCF_963921805.1 of Phalacrocorax carbo. Classification (NCBI taxonomy): domain Eukaryota; kingdom Metazoa; phylum Chordata; class Aves; order Suliformes; family Phalacrocoracidae; genus Phalacrocorax; species Phalacrocorax carbo. Next base: position 182,141,119 of record NC_087513.1, on the reverse strand, counting down.
TAGGGACATTTATAATCAGATGCATAAAGCCTAGAGGGATGGCTTGGGCACTCAAGCCCCGCCAATATTTACATTTGATATTAAACACTTCAAGTGAAGATAATGATTTTGGCTCGTTGCCCTTTCCCAATATTTTGAAACAGTCATGCACCCATGGTCATAATAAAGGCAAAATTAACTCCACTGCAAATAGAGAGGAACAGTTACAATATGAAAAAAAAAAAATCACACAACAGCTATGTTGACATTATTTTTAAAGGAACATTTTTCAGACTTTCAGGTCCATCTTCTGCTCACGGGATAAATAGATAAATTAATGTGGTCTTTCTGATCTTGCAATAACTCTGCTAAAAGTTGGCAGAAGGCCCTCACTAAACATGAACATCAAGATCCTCAGTAAGTGCAATAGTAATCACAGCTCCACATTTTGGTGGTTTCTAAGTTGGCTACTAATGACTTAGAGTAATGAGGATTTCATTGCTAAGGTTGTAATTAGATAATTTAAAAACAATGAGAAACCACTTGGTCACTGTTTTTTTTTCCCCAGTCTCAACTGCTGATAACCACAGTACAGATAACCTACCACCTTATGAAAGCAATTAAACAAAATACTTATCTTAACTAGTACAAAGTCATATTAGCTAAATAAAGAATTAAGAAATATTCCTCTGAAAGCAGAAATGTGTTTAAAAACTACACTGAATACTTTACAGACTGAACTTGAGACGAAACTGCCAAGGGACATAGCATTGTCAAAGTAATGATGTCCACTGTAACAGAATCTTAATTAATCAGGATATATGAGGAAAGGAGTTGTTTAGTTTTTAAGCGAGGAGCTGACTTCCACTAACACTTTTTCCCCTCATAGACAGTGCTATCGATTCCTTTTGTTGAGCTGTAGTCTGCTTCACTGTAGAGACTGGAGAAAGAGGAAAAGAAAATGGAAGAAACTTTGATCTTTGAACATTTGATCCTTGAAGAGAAACAACGGTGTACCTTGTATTCCTTTCTAGAAATTAATATTGTTATTTCTTGAATAACAGCCTGCAAAACCAAATTTTCCCGTTTTGATTTCCTGAATCATGAACTCTTTCACAAAATGTACCTTCCTGTGGTTAAAAAGACATTTAAAAAACTAAATAAAATTAAATAAATAAAATAATTTAACCAAATCAGTTAAAAGCAACCTTGTGACATTTACAATTGATTAGTACCAAATAAGAAAAATCATAATAATGTTCTCCAAAAGGTAAGTCTTATTGTCCTGTCTCAGAAAGAAGGGAAGCTGAAGGATTTCTGAACCAAAACTGATGCAAAGACAAGCTTTCCCATAGTTTACAATTAGTCATTGTAATAAAACTGTGACTGTTTTCAACATTTTAATATGATTTTTTTTAAAATTTATTCTTAAAAGATTGGTAATGTGGATGGTGTGTGAAACCTTTGGATGCAGACTGCCAGCTTTTAATTATTAAATGTTAAAGCTCAGTGGTAAAGACTCTGTACAGCAGGGGAATTTGCATCTTCTTTTAAACCAGTGAGGGCAGGCCAGTGCCAGTGAGAAAATATTAAAGCAGATAGGTTTCAGATGGAATCTTATGTAACAGCTCATAGATTCCTTAAAACTCACATATAAAACCAATAACTGCTTCTTTCTTTTCTAAATTTCTCTGCCTTAATAAGATTTGGAAATCCTACTGAATCTTCTAAAAAGTTCTAAATGACAAAACTCTGCCAGAGTTGTAAAGGCTTGCATTCTATCCATGGAACTGAACAAATTCCCCTCTGCAATTACATTGCAGTCTCAACACTAACTCCTAAGTCTACTAATACAAGCTTTGTAGATTAAGCAGTAAGATTAACTCCTGTATTCCCCAGACATCGCTGTGCTGAAGTAAAGGAGGCATGAGGAGGTAGAACAGTTCATTTGTAATGAGTACAAACAGATCCCAAAATAGAAACAATTTCATAATCTGATAGAGCAGTGTTTTTTCCAAGATATTAATATGTCACTGTATTATTGTTCTGTGATGTTTTTACCAGCTCTAGGTAAAAATGAGGAAAAAACACCCCAACCAACTACAGGAAATAAATGTTTTGAAAGATCAATTAAATATTAATTCTATTGAAAATATCAGGTCCCAAATCAATTGCCAGCTGGTTTAAAGCCAAAGTCTGATTACCTAAATTACATCAATAGAAACACACATTTAGTTTGGAACAAAGTCAAAAAAATTGGTTTCATTAGGGATTTTAGAAGCTATTTCTGAACTGTACAGGAGTAATTTTATCACTTCTAATTGGGAGGAGAACAAGACCATGTTCAAAATAGCTGTCTTCAGTTCAGGCCTCTAGAGAGTGTTTGGTTTGGTCTATGTTAAATATTTATACTAGGATGGGAAAATGCTAACTCTCAATATTTTTTTTTTCATCTCCATTAACTATTAAGAGAAGGAAGTTAGAGTGATGATCCCAGTCATAGATGCCTAAGTTTCAGAAGTTTAGAGTTAAATGAGATTAATCCTGTCCAAGATGCACATTTTAGGTAGGACTCATTTAGCGAATCATACCTAGAGTGTAGACATCTGTGTGTAAGCTAGCTGACTAGCTGTCTGCATAAAACATTACACTGTACCTACAAACTTAGACAGAAGGAAAATCCTCTTATGCAGGCTACGAAATTTAATTTTGTGTGGTTACTTGCTAGATACCTAGAAAAAGGAACAAGCATATGGCTATCATATCTTAAATTGAAATTAAGACTATTTCTGCGAGAACCTTCTGGTACTGTTCACAGTGGTTACAACAAAAGTTCGTATCGCAGTAGTTTGCAACAAGGAAAATCCCGTCTGTCTCTTTGGCTTATCCTTTTAAATCTTTTTGAGTGTTTAAAAATATTTTGAACTCGTAAGATGCAAAAAACTCCAACTGCTGCAAACCTGAGGCAGAAGAACTTTGTGCCTGAAATTATTCTGTTACTTTTCTGACATTAGACTTCCATGTCACGCATTGGTAGAAACTTCTAAGCATGAAGTCATTAGTCATTGTGAAACAAGAAGACGACTAATCAATTCAATTACATGAGCTGACTTGCTAAACTTCCATTTTGCTTATATAAGAAAAATAATAAAAATTGAGCCAAACCAGTAACCAAGCTACTCAGAAAAGAAATATATGCAACATTGTACTTCATTACTGGGGATCTCAATTCACTTTCACAAGGTAAGTAGTGTCAAATGTATTGGATGGATCCACTAGAACTTACTGTGCGACATAATATTCCATTAGTTTCATAGAATGCCAATTAAAACAAGTTACCACAGAAATTATGAGAGAAAAAACTCAAGTGAGTTAGTTAATCATACTTACAAACAGTTTGGCCTTGGTTTCTTTACATTTAAAAAGAGCCATCACATTAAACCATTGATGCACTAGACTTTTAAAAAACCTTTTACTGTATTTTATGACTTTTTATTACACACATTTCCTTATAAGCACTTTTCTTACAAGTCTGTATGAGTATGACCTTCTCCCATTTTAAAATCCCCTTTATTGTATATCTTATTTCAAGTTTATGGGAAAGTATATATGTATCTGCATGAATACTTTTCTGTATGTTTTGCATTCACTGACTTAACTTCAGTCTGTCAGCCATAAAATAATCAACTTGGCCCTTGGTTCTCCAACTGGAATGCTCTTCAAGGACCAAAGCACTTCAGCTCTTTTGATCAGTGTTCTCAGGAGAAATCTCTCCTCCCCCCCACCTCCACTTTCTCCTCTCCTCTATTCACAGTGAAAGATCTCTTCAAGCTGTGTTTTCCTCACACTTTAGTTAAAGGGCTAGAGGTGTTCACGGTACCACAGAAACATACCATTTCAAATTGTCTCATTGCTGAGGTGCAGAAAAATGATAAAGCTGGAGTTTCACCTGTCATTAAACATCTTCTCCTCTGCCACCTGGGATTAATTTAAACTTGTCATGTGTTTTTGCCTTTCATTTTTATTTAAGTTGTGAAAGGAACAGCTGGTGAATACTTTCTTCCACTAAGGATTTTTTTCCATTATTATTAAAAAAGCAAAGTATTATGGAGAACAAATGATACTAGATATATCCTAGCAGCAGTCAACCAGCTGTCATTGCATTGTGAATTTCTATCCAGACTTCTGAATTGCATTTAATAGTTAATTAAAATGGGAATTAGGCTTTGCCTCCTTCCCAGATTGTGGTGAATGACAGCTTTGTTTTGGGCCAGTGATGTACTTGGCTTTCACTTGTTCAGAATATCACCTTGGACAGACAGTTTGTGTACCATTATATTACTGAGCCTCTAAAATGAACAAACAAACAAACAAACAATAAATAAGTGCACCTGAAAGTAAAAAAAGGAAAAAATATCAGAATTACTTAGATGTTTTAACAAGATGATATTTTTTTAAAAACAAATTTGATACATCAACAGGAGGCCTGAGTTAAAACATAGACACATACTGTAGCTGTTAAAGTTCAAGCCAGGATGATGCTCTGAAATATACGAGAATATTGGAAATGTCCCACATTTTGTAGTTTTTCTGGGCATATTGCAGCAACAGCTGAATGGTTCAGCATCTGATTTTGGACTGCTGAGGACAAGTGGCTAGAACAAGAAGCCAGGGTCTCTCTCTGTATATGGCTTTCTTCAGTACCTGGCAAAAGGGAAAGCAAAATCATTCCAGAAAAGTTTTCAGCTTTCAGCTGCCATGTAACCTTTGTCTGTTGAGAGTAAGGAAATGTTTAGTATCTACCTAATGCAGGGAAAAAAATAAACATGCTTTATTCATAAACATTTTATAGATGTGACACATTACTTGACTCACTAAAACTTTTATTCTATATAGGTTAGTCCTAATAATAGCTTCTAAGACCATTAGTCATACCTAGGTTAAGAAAAAGAAATCTGACCAAAACTGGTGTCCAGAGCAATATGCACCTGGAGGTGAAAGGCAGAAACATTCCTTGCTTTTCCTGCCTTGCAATAGCTGTGCCATCACTCTGTCTCCTTCTGGGATTTCCACCACATATATTCCAAGCCAGACAAGTATGCTATATCCTGAGAATATTTGTTTACTGATTTATTTACGTCTATCATTTGAAGAGAAGCCAAGCTGGAAGATAAATAGGGCCACTCAGAACAACGAGGAAGATATTGCTGGGTTATTTAATCAATGATATAAATATTGATGTTGTTTTAACTTGGATAAATACATCTAAAAAGAAAAATATTTTAAATTCCAAATTCAGGTTATATGAAATAAAAAACCTTTACTTTTTTTTTTTTTTTTTTTTAATGTCATTTCTAGAGGTTCTTGAACCAGGACATAGAAAGGAAGAAATATATATCTCCCTAAATCATTCCATTGGCTTTTTTTTTTTTTTTATTTGTCTTTAAGTAAATCACTTTAATTTATTCTTACATTAACAAACATCATAATCACCACAAAAAATATTGTTACAGGACATTTTAGGTGTTTACATGCAAAACTGTTCACTTCAGATTTGTAGAAAGCCTTATTCATTACTGACATGATCAAGATGAAAATAAATAACAAGCAATTAGTAATGTGCTGTAAAAAAAATTCATATTACCACTGTTTTATGAAAGCTTTTACCCCTTTCATCTATCTACTCTATGTTGTAACTTAAAATTTTTAATACGTAACTCAAAATCTTTTTCTTTACACTTGTTTTAAAGTTTATTAGTAGCAATACCAGAGAGAAAGTCCCTTCCCTATTCAAGGACTTCTCAAAACTAAAAACCACAGAGATGTCAGCAGTCATAACCAGTAACAAAAAGATGGCACTTGTTAGTTACAGCTACCTATAAAGTTAACTAGAGCAATACTGGTTGGCTGGTTTGGTTTTTTTTTTTTCTTCTGGTAAAAGGTTTTCCTTAGCAGAGGCAAAAAAATGAGTCTCATAGTTGAGCTGTGAGATCTGAGGACTATGGTAAATGTCTGCCTAAGTACATGAGAGAACACACACAGCTCTGTTTCAGTTGGCTCAACCACCTACTGTGTCAGTGGCTTAAAGTTAAGGAAAAAAGAAAACGTACGGAAACAAGATGATGTTAACCTACTGTCATGGTTTCAGCTGCGATAGAGCTAATATTCTTCACTCTAGCTGGTATAGTGCTGTGCTTTGAAATTAGCATGGAAAAAACCTGTTGAGATAACACACAGATGTTTAGGCTGTTGCTGGGCAGCGCTGATACTAGTCAAGGACACGTCTAGCTTCCCATGCTCTGCTGGGTGCACAAGAAGCCGGGAGGGGAGGGGGCACAGCTAAGAGAGTGGATTCAAACTGACCAAAGGGATATTCCATATCATGTAACGTCATGCCCAGTATGCTACCTGGGAGGGGCTGGCCGGGGGAGGCGGGGAGCAATCGCGGCTCGGGGACGGGCAGCGTCGGTCGGCGGGTGGTGAGCGGTTGTATCGTTCGTGTTTCTGCGTTTTTGTTCCCTGTTTTCCCTTTCCTCCCTTTTCCCTTTTATTATATTAACCTTACTGTCATTATTATCATAATCATTTATCATCATCATTCTATTGTAGTTATTAAACTGTGCTTATCTCAACCCACAAGTTCTTTTGCTCGTCCGATTCTCTTCCCCATCCCACAGGGGTGGGGGGGGGGGGGTGAGCGAGCGGCTGCGTGGTGTTCAGTTGCCAGCTGAGGCTGAACCACGACAGTCTATTTTTGGCGCCCAACGTGGGGCGAGAAGGGTTTGAGATAATAACAGTTGCTGGTCACAGCATTGATTAATCTGCTCGCAGTATTAGCTTGTCCAGTCTTTACCATGCTGATTGTAAAGTACATGTTAAAACTTGCTGTTGGTTCTGTCAGCTGGCTGTGCTCTGCAGTGATCAGAGATATTCTGCCTAGGAGACTTGTTATTAAAACACTGGCCTTGACTGTTATCAGTTATTTAGGTTTTGCATGGAAGCCGTTACTGTACTACAGCTACCACCTCATGGAGGCAATTAGCAATTATACCTCCTCCTCTGAGGAGTTTTTTATGGAGGAAATACAGAATGGCACCGTAGCTAATATCCTATGTGATGTCTCCTCCCTCCTTACAACAACTTTTCAGTATCTTGAACATCCTTGTGTAGTTAAGATACATCTGTTGATATTGCTTTGGCAAGTGGTATCGGATCTGTCTAAGGTTAGTAAGCAAGTTAAGAATATAATCCAGAGATCTGTCCCAAGGCTTGATAGCTATGCGTGGCAGGGTATGTGGGAAAGTATGGGCAAATGCCTAAGACGGTGGGCACCCCCCATGGTGTGGGACTTCACCCCTGAACAAGTGCAGAATCCTGAAAAATTAGTAGAACATTTGGAGGAAATATGTTGTCACCCTGGCAATTCCAGAGACATACAGATCACTGCCATGTGCTGGGGTCTGGCTTATGCCTATCGAGCCCTATTTAACACTATTCAGTACCCCCAAGGGAAAGAGAAAGGAACTACTCCGACCCCCGTGACAAGTACTGCGGCCACCCAAACCCTCACGACAGATACTGCAGCTACTCCAACCCCAGCGACAAGCACTGCGGCCACCCAAACCGCCGTGACAGAGACTGCAGTTACTCCAACCCCGGTGATGAGCACTGTGGCCACCCAACCCGCCGCGACAGAGACTGCAGCTACTCCAACCCCGGTGATGAGCACGGCGGCCACCCAACCCGCCGCAACAGAGAATGCAGTTACTCCAACCCCGGTGACGAGCACTGCGGCCACCCAACCCGTTGCGACAGATACTGCAGCTGCTCCAACCCCGGTGATGAGCACGGCGGCCACCCAACCCATTGCGACAGATACTGCAGCTGCTCCAACCCCGGTGATGAGCACGGCGGCCACTCAAACCCCCACGACAGGCACTGCAGCTACTCAAACCCCAGTGCCAAGCGTTGCAGCTGAACCAGAGGACCAACCTGTGCCAGTATCAGTCGCCCCTATACGCAAGAAGAAATCATGGAAGAGAAAGTCAACTCGTTTAGAAAGAGATTACGATGAACCAGGGCCATCACGAGAAGAGGAGGAGGAGGAGGAACCATGTGTACAAGAAACGGAAACTACCCGATCTCTATCCTTGAGTGAGTTGCGGGATATACGGAAAGATTTCGGGCGTCATTCAGGTGAGCACGTTATCACCTGGCTGCTCCGATGCTGGGATAATGGGGCCAGTAGTTTGGAATTAGAGGGGAAGGAAGCCAAACAACTGGGATCCCTCTCTAGGGAAGGGGGCATTGATAAAGCAATTGGAAAAGGAACACAAGCCCTCAGCCTCTGGAGGCGGCTCCTGGCCGCGGTGAGAGAGAGGTATCCCTTCAAAGAAGATATTGTATTTCGCCTAGGAAAATGGACGACCATGGAGAAAGGCGTTCAGCATCTAAGGGAATTAGCCGTGCTTGAGGTGGTTTATGGTGACCTGGACGATCAACGGTCCTCCAAAGATCCAGATGAAGCCGAGTGCACACGACCCATGTGGCGGAAGTTTGTACGGAGCGCACCATCCTCGTATGCAAACTCATTGGCAGTGATGTCCTGGAAAGATGACGAGACACCAACGGTGGCTGAGTTGATTGATAGACTCCGGGAATATGAAGCGAATCTCTCTTCCTCGCTCGTCTCTGCTGTTGAGAAACTGTCCCGAGAGGTCCAGCAACTCAAAGAAGATATGTCCTACTCCCCACCAGTACGGACCAGTATCTCAGCCATTAGGAGTAATCGTCCCTTGGCTCAAGAGAAGGGATACACACGACGGGGCACCCTATGGTTTTACCTGCGTGATCACGGAGAGGACATGAAGAAGTGGGATGGAAAACCTACCTCAGCCTTAGAGGCACGGGTACGTGAGCTGCAAGGGAGAACAATTACTCAGGGAAGTTTCTCCAGGAGAGCTGCTGCCCCAGTTTCCCGTAAGCAATTCTCTAGACAGAGGAGCAGAAGTGCTGATGGCCTGACTGATCTTAACAGAGACACCCGTGATTCATATCTACCGGAAGTGAGTGATGAATACTATGATCAGGACTAGGGGGGCCCTGCCTCCAGCCAGGTGGAGGAAAGGGATAACCGGGTTTACTGGACTGTGTGGATCCGATGGCCTGGCACATCTGACCCACAGGAATATAGAGCTTTAGTGGACACCGGTGCACAGTGTACCTTAATGCCATCAAACTATATAGGGGCGGAACCCATCAGCATTGCTGGAGTGACAGGGGGATCCCAAGAGCTAACTGTATTGGAGGCCGAAGTGAGCCTAACTGGCAATGGGTGGCAGAAGCACCCCATTGTGACTGGCCCCGAGGCTCCGTGCATCCTTGGCATAGACTATCTCAGGAGAGGGTATTTCAAGGACCCAAAAGGTTACAAGTGGGCTTTTGGTGTAGCTGCCTTGGAGACGGCGGAAATTAAACAGCTGTCTACTTTGCCTGGCCTCTCGAAGGACCCTTCTGTGGTGGGGTTGCTGAAGGTCAAAGAACAACAGGTGCCAATCGCCACCACAACAGTGCACCGACGGCAATATCGCACCAACAGAGACTCTCTGATCCCTATCCACGGGCTCATTCGTCGACTGGAGAGCCAAGGAGTCATCAGCAAAACCCACTCACCCTTTAACAGTCCCATATGGCCAGTCCGGAAGTCTAATGGAGAGTGGAGGCTAACGGTAGACTATCGTGGCCTGAATGAAGTCACTCCACCGTTGAGTGCTGCTGTGCCAGACATGCTAGAACTTCAATATGAACTGGAGTCCAAGGCAGCCAAGTGGTATGCCACAATCGATATCGCTAATGCATTCTTCTCAATCCCTCTGGCAGCAGAGTGCAGGCCACAGTTTGCTTTTACTTGGAGGGGGGTCCAGTACACCTGGAATCGACTGCCCCAGGGGTGGAAACACAGCCCTACCATTTGCCATGGACTGATCCATAATGCTTTGGAACAAGGTGGAGCTCCCGAACACCTACAATACATTGATGACATCATCGTGTGGGGCAATACAGCAGAAGAAGTTTTTGAGAAAGGGAAGGAAATAGTTCAAATCCTCCTGAAAGCTGGTTTCGCCATAAAACAAAGTAAAGTTAAGGGACCTGCACGAGAAATCCAGTTCTTAGGAATCAAATGGCAAGATGGTCGTCGTCAGATCCCCATGGATGTGATCAACAAAATAACAGCCATGTCTCCACCAACCAGCAAAAAGGAAACACAAGCTTTCTTGGGCGTTGTGGGTTTTTGGAGAATGCATATTCCACACTACAGCCTGATCGTAAGCCCTCTCTATCAAGTGACCCGGAAAAAGAATGATTTCAAATGGGGCCCTGAACAACAACAAGCCTTTGAACAGATTAAACGGGAAATAGTTCATGCAGTAGCTCTTGGGCCAGTCCGGGCAGGACAAGATATTAAAAATGTGCTCTACACCGCAGCCGGGGAGAATGGCCCTACCTGGAGCCTCTGGCAGAAAGCACCAGGGGAGACCCGAGGTCGACCCCTAGGGTTTTGGAGTCGGGGATACAGAGGGTCCGAAGCCCGCTATACTCCAACTGAAAAAGAGATATTGGCAGCATATGAAGGGGTTCGAGCTGCTTCAGAAGTGGTTGGTACTGAAGCACAGTTGCTCCTGGCACCCCGACTGCCAGTGCTGGGCTGGATGTTCAAGGGAAATGTCCCCTCTACACACCATGCAACTGATGCTACGTGGAGTAAATGGGTTGCACTGATCACCCAGCGGGCTCGAGTAGGAAACCCCAGTCGCCCAGGAATCTTGGAAGTGATTATGGACTGGCCAGAAGGCAAAGATTTTGGAATATCACCAGAGGAGGAGGTGGCACGTGCTGAAGAAGCCCCACTGTATAACACACTGCCAGAAGATGAGAAGCAATATGCCCTGTTTACTGATGGGTCCTGTCGCCTTGTGGGAAAGCACCGGAGATGGAAGGCTGCTGTATGGAGTCCTACACGACAAGTAGCAGAAACTGCTGAAGGAGAAGGTGAATCGAGCCAGTTTGCAGAAGTAAAGGCCATCCAGCTGGCCTTAGACATCGCTGAACGGGAAAAGTGGCCAGTGCTCTATCTCTATACTGATTCCTGGATGGTGGCAAATGCCCTGTGGGGCTGGCTGCAGCAGTGGAAGCAAAGCAACTGGCAGCGCAGAGGCAAACCCATCTGGGCTGCCGCACTGTGGCAAGATATTGCTGCCCGGGTAGAGAACCTGGTTGTAAAGGTACGGCATGTGGATGCTCACGTCCCCAAGAGTCGGGCCACTGAAGAACATCGAAACAACCAGCAGGTGGATCAGGCTGCCAAGATTGAAGTGGCTGAGGTGGATCTGGACTGGCAGCATAAGGGTGAACTATTTCTAGCTCGGTGGGCCCATGACACCTCAGGCCATCAAGGGAGAGATGCAACATACAGGTGGGCTCGTGATCGAGGGGTGGACTTGACCATGGACGTTATTGCGCAGGTTATCCACGAATGTGAAACATGTGCTGCAATCAAGCAAGCGAAGCGGGTAAAGCCTCTGTGGTATGGGGGACGATGGCTGAAATATAAATATGGGGAGGCCTGGCAAATTGACTATATCACACTCCCACAGACCCGCCAAGGCAAGCGCCATGTTCTCACCATGGTAGAAGCAACCACCGGCTGGCTGGAAACATATCCTGTCCCCCACGCCACTGCCCGGAACACTATCCTGGGTCTCGAAAAACAAGTCCTGTGGCGACATGGCACCCCAGAGAGAATTGAGTCAGATAATGGGACTCATTTCCGAAACAACCTTATAGACACCTGGGCCAAAGAGCACGGCATTGAGTGGGTGTATCACATCCCCTATCACGCACCAGCCTCTGGGAAAATCGAAAGATACAATGGACTATTAAAGATGACACTGAGAGCAATGGGGGGTGGAACATTTAAACACTGGGATACACATTTAGCAAAAGCCACCTGGTTAGTCAACACAAGGGGATCTGCCAGGCGAGCTGGCCCGGCCCAATCAGAATCCTTACGTACTGTGGAAGGGGATAGAGTCCCTGTAGTGCACATAAAAAATATGCTGGGCAAGACAGTCTGGGTTATTCCTGCTTCCAGCAAAGGCAAACCCACTCGTGGGATTGCGTTTGCTCGAGGACCTGGGTGCACTTGGTGGGTGATGCGGGAGGATGGAGGAGTTCGGTGTGTACCCCAGGGGGATTTAATTCTGGGTGAAAACAGCCAATGAACTGAATAATATGCTGTTAATTGTAATATGATGTTGTATGTCATCACTACTATGGTTGCATCAGTGGAATGTTATCATGGTGGGAATCTCCCAATTAATGATAATAGCAAATGAACTTTCGATGGAACCGAGCAAAGTGCAGCAGTGAGAGAACACAAACTACCAGTGCAGCGGTGATGGAACAAGGACTGACATGCAACAACCTGACCCCACGCACACCACCGCACCAAAAGACCCTTACAAGAGATGAAATCCAAAGTCATGGACTAAATGAACTCAATGGACATTTCACAGGCATTCTACAGGGGTGTTCCATAAACTAGTGGAATGATAAATGAAAAATCTGTATATATATATATTGTTAAAGGATAAGAAGATGGATAAGGATTATTGAAGTTGTACTGAATAGTATGGGACCTGAGCATGATGTCAATGATATGGAATAAGGGGTGGATACTGTCATGGTTTCAGCTGCGATAGAGCTAATATTCTTCACTCTAGCTGGTATAGTGCTGTGCTTTGAAATTAGCATGGAAAAAACCTGTTGAGATAACACACAGATGTTTAGGCTGTTGCTGGGCAGCGCTGATACTAGTCAAGGACACGTCTAGCTTCCCATGCTCTGCTGGGTGCACAAGAAGCCGGGAGGGGAGGGGGCACAGCTAAGAGAGTGGATTCAAACTGACCAAAGGGATATTCCATATCATGTAACGTCATGCCCAGTATGCTACCTGGGAGGGGCTGGCCGGGGGAGGCGGGGAGCAATCGCGGCTCGGGGACGGGCAGCGTCGGTCGGCGGGTGGTGAGCGGTTGTATCGTTCGTGTTTCTGCGTTTTTGTTCCCTGTTTTCCCTTTCCTCCCTTTTCCCTTTTATTATATTAACCTTACTGTCATTATTATCATAATCATTTATCATCATCATTCTATTGTAGTTATTAAACTGTGCTTATCTCAACCCACAAGTTCTTTTGCTCGTCCGATTCTCTTCCCCATCCCACAGGGGTGGGGGGGGGGGGGTGAGCGAGCGGCTGCGTGGTGTTCAGTTGCCAGCTGAGGCTGAACCACGACACCTACAAAAGGAAAGAGTTTCTCTCTCACTGAAATACTGAAAGAAGCAACCTGTAAAAAGTCATAAATATAGACTGACACAGCTGTTGTCCCTCCTGATCTCCAGTGAGGCAACAGTCATATTATTATAGCAGAATCATCACACAAAAACCTGGGTTTGCTTTTCTGTAATATTTCTGAAGAGCAGAAAATCCTTTTCTCAATGTTCCCTATTATTCTAAAGACCACCACCTTTGATTAAATGGTACCCTTTAGTTCTGAATACCATCAAGCAGATCAGTTCTCTCAATTCAGCTGGTGTTCTTTCAGAAAGCAGGTGTAGGAGGATAGTAAGAATGTTATTTCAGATATTAAAACAGTTTCTGACTATATTGTGAGAGAAACCAAGTAACAATTCTAGCCACTTCACAGTACTGGAGAAGAGTTAACATTCTGTCAGTTTGTTCCATTACTTTCTTTGGAGTTATTAGCCATTCTGTAAACATCAGTTCACTGTCATATAAGACATTAATTAACCCAAACAATCCCGTTGTTCCCAGCCATAGTGTACAAATTCTGCATAATCTATTTACTAATATGGCTCCTACATTCCATGCTATTGCAAATACTTTACATTTTTCTCCAGGAACTCATCATGCCAATGACTCTTTACTGTCATGTTTTACTTTTGTGTTTGCAACTGTACCTGTAGCTGGAGTAGCAAAAGTAGTAGTTCAGTTTCTAAACTCACACTTGAAGTTCTAGGTATGCAAATATAAAATTATCCCAGGCAGCTTTTAGGGATTTATGTCTTACAAAAGCTCTTGACTATCTTTTCAACATAGAAGTGTGCATAAAATCTACTTACTGTAACTCCATTGGGTTAGAAATATGATTCAATGGTAATAACACAATAAGATTACAGTAGAATTTAACTGGAGGCTGAATGAAGCAACAATGCTAAGTCTGCCTTTTTCTCCTGAAATTAATGGCAGGCACTTCTGTATTTTCCTTAAATAGCAGAGTTGACTGGTGCGCTGGTACGCCGACAGCATCTCTGAACAGCCTGTTGAGCAGCAAATAAATGACTATGAAAGTGTCAGTGCTTAAGAAAAATGTCTGTGTGTCCACCACTAGCCAGGTGTGAATTCACAGATCACTTTTCCAAGTAACCTATGAAAGATCAAATCAGAGCTTCATTTCAGTCACTTTAGTAGTATAGGAAGTAAAAGTTTTGCTGAATACCAAAACCTTATTTATCCTCTTCTACTAACTTCTCATATCGAGTTGCTCTTCTTCTATTACAAAACTCCGGTTTCAGTTGTAAATCAGCCTTTCATTATACCCAGCAAGGAGGACAGGTACACTAGAATATTCAGTATTCTGTGAATTTCCCTATTAGATTTCCTGAAACTAATTAAAGGATGAAATTATATCTTCGAGCTATACAGCCTAAAACACTCATATCCCTCACCTTGTCTGCTCAAAAATTAAGAAGTGTTTGTTTGAGGGACAGATAGTGGGAAATGGAAAGAATGCAAATATACATGCAATGAATGTACAGAAGGAAAGAAAGGTACCATCCAGTGCTTTGAACAACAACTTGATTGGGTTGGGTGTGTTACACTATCTGTATTTTTTCAACTGTGAAATATGACATTTTTCAGCAGAGTCATGACTGAGTTTAACCTAAAATCCAAACAAATTAAATTCCTTAGTCCCAAGAAAACAGCAAGCCCATGTTATAGATGCATAATATCAGCACATTTAGTCATTTTTAGCACTGGAAAAAGGCAGTCCTTTCTCAATTTCAAAGATAAGTTCAAGAAATTAGATTTGTTAGGTACAGAACATTTGGAAAACTGAAGTACTAGAAAACCATGCAGTTATTTTTGAAATAATTTTATGTCTCATATTAATAATATGACAGTGCCCCCATACAAGAAGCGTATTATTTTCTTTTTTTGCTTTTAAAGAGGTTTTTATTTGTTTGTTTTCCTTTTTTCTGGCCTAAAGCCAGGCATGTGGGGACTGGCAAGAAAGAAGAATTGTAACTTCCCCAAATTTCCCACACATGCTGATCAATGTCATGTCACATCACAGAGGGATAGGGAAGTTCCCAGAGAAGTCAACTACTAAAGAAAGAAGAACAGTTGCAAGGAAAATAAATTACACATATTCAGAGTGCAAAAATATAAGACTGTATGTTATGTAAATAGTGATGGTTGGACAACACGAATTATGTCCTACATCCAAGGAAAATAACTGTGACAGGAAAGATAGTTTCACACCTTTACTTGAAATCAGGCAGAGCACTGTTTGATTGCAGTGGAACTTGCTAGGGTGGCTTCCTCAGATAGAGGAAGGAATTTTGGAGGGCCAAAGTGAAAACAAGCAGCACATTTGGAACTGCCAGTGTGGTCTTGGCTAAAAGAAGTTCATAAACTGCAAAGTAGAAGGTGCAAGACAGTTCCAATCAAACAGCATAGAACTTGAACCATATTTTCATATGCTGTACTTGAATGCCTTAGTTTGTTGATCTCATTATTGCTTTGTTACAATGGGAGTCTTTTCTCACCCAGAAAAGCAATCCCACATTTAATGAATCTAATATCAGTTTAACCTCTGCTCAAATTTTCTTGGAAAAGTTTTCTTGCAAAGATTTGGAATTTTCTGATAAAAGATGTATTAAAAAAAAAAGAAAATCCACAACCAGCTCCACGTTTCTGCTCCATTACTTTCTATAGATACATAACACCAATTCTTTTTGATCCTCAGGTAAAGCTTTTTTTCCCCAAAAAAATATAATGCTTTTATATCTGCAGTTCCACTTTCTTAACCCACTTGATAATAACATAAAAAGAAAAAAACAATGCTTAGCTCAATTTCTTCCATTATTCTAGCAGTGTCCTTTGTAGAGGAAAGGGCAAATGTGAGGTGCATACTCACATACAGATATGTAGACATGAACACAGGAAAAATGCTGTTCTTATTATCCAAATACCTTTGAATCAGGGATGTGTAATTAATTTCCTCTTCCCTTGTGTCTGATTTCTTCCACATGAATCCTAGAACTGCAAATACTCCTTTAAAATGGCAGTAACAGACAAAATCTGAACTGTGAGTTCCTTGGGTCCGTGATTGCACCTTTACTTAATTTCCTGGTCACTGCGGGAGCTGTGGCTCAGTGTGGGGGGAGGAAGAAGGCACTATGTATATTCTTCAGCAGAATTTGTGAGTTTTTGCCTCTGGCATTTAGGTTGGAATGTCCCTTCTGATTATGGTCTGCTGCAAAACTCTTGTGGATGTGACTGCACATTTCAAAAAGCACAGGAAATGGATGTTCCTTCAGATTACTTCTCCACTTTCTAAGTCAAATGTATGCTAGAATAATGAAGGAAGCTGACTTAAACATCTTTTCATGTTAACACTAATTCGATATGCCTAAGTAGCACAGGGAATATAAAATATCAATAAAAAACCCAAACAAACAACCCTTAGCTTCCATAATTATAAAAATGTATTTTTAAAGCTTCTGAGAATGAAATGTCTTCATTTTGTTAGGCATTTTGAGCAAGTTTTCTTTCATTGAAGGCTAAAGGCCTTAATGATCTGTGATGATTTTTGTTTTCCTAGTTTACCTTTCTTCCTAGTGCTAGTATGTAGTAATAGTGCCATTTCCTCTATTTTTTAAAAGCAGTTTCAAGTCCCTGCATGTTTCCTGATTATTCTCATATCTTGATTATTATATCAGCCCAGTTAAGCAAAGACACTTTGACATTTTCTGTTTCAGCTACAATTCTATTAAAAGAATAGAGTTGTTTCTTTCTTATATATTTCAGTTTAGAACAACTATGTCGGTTTCACCACCTACACTCCCATATATATTATTTTATAAGTCTCTGTGACAATTCAAAAATATCTTGTAATGCACTCTTTAGGAAACCAGTTGTCAATTGAAAAATGTTGCTGCTAAATTTAAAAAATCTCATCTATTACCAGCTCTACAGAAAACAACCTTGAAAACCTAAGAAATACTAGCCTTTGGAGATTGTGGGTACATATTAATTTATATTAACATCTCTTTTCCAGTGCTCTAATAATTGTAAGGAAACATCAAACATAAAAACAAAAACAAAACTAACACAACAAAGTAACCAAAATCTAAATTCTTTTGACTACTACATTTAGAGACATCTTAATGTAAATGGAATTTGGAAATCTTGCTGCCATTCTAAAAGAAAAACAGAATTAAGCTACTTCTGAGTTTTAAGACATCTAACAGAGCTTGTATTCCTTGGATTTTTGTGAACAAATTGGTTTTGTCTTCCAGGCAAATGATACTTCTGTCTTCCTATAGATAACACAGTGTGCACAAGGGAAGATATATTATATGTTGCTGTAACCATTCTCATCATGAAGAATTTTGTGGTTGTGTTGTTCAAGAACTCCTCTACCAAGAGGGAGCCTAAGGGAACTGTGTGGGCACTGAGAGCTAAATGACCTGCAGGTAACAAATGCTGTTACATATATATTACTTTTCTGTGTGCAGCAAAAATGAACCACCCAAAAACATAGCTTTTTTTGTTGTTTTAGTAGTGACTATTATTTTTTTCAGTGGAAATCAGCCATTTTAACATAAACAAATTACTGACTACTATTCAGTGTGCTATGTGTCAACAAAATGCCTGTAGAATTTGCTTTAGCTGAAGATAGAATAATCCTTCTGTCTTGCAAAAGAAAGCCCATGCAATCACATAATAGTAGTTTAATATTTCCCATTAAACCAGTTCGTGAACGCTTCTTATCTCATAAAGACAGAATGCAAATATGAAGCTGATCCCACTGTTCTTACACAAAATCCCTTTAAATTCAGTGGAGTTTTGTATGAGAGAAGACTGCAGGCTTGGACCAACGTTAGTAATGTTCAGTGATCTAAACAGACAGTGAAGCTGTTCAAGATTTTTGTTTTAAGTCAAGTAAACATACAGCATACTCAGCAGAGAGAAACCTGTGTTTTCACTACAAATACCTGCAAGGCAGGCCAGCAGTTAACCTTGCAGATTAAAAAGAAAGAAGGAGCTACAGGAGGGTAGTTGATCCATTCTGTCAAAATGCCAGATGGCTGTAACTCTTTGCTTTTGTATATTAAAACTTGCCCCAAGGCTTTTTTTTTTTTTTTCTCTTTTATTTACTTCTCTCCTTGTCTAAAACAACATGCTGGTTCCACTGCTGGACAAATGCAACTTCCTACTCCTTCTGCAAAAAGAAATAAACAAACAAAGAAACAAAAAGGCTTTTATGGTAAAACTAACATCTGGTGTCAATAAGATTTTGAAGAGAATATCACTCTTGGAGTGCATCTTTTCACCTTTTCTCTCCAGTTTAATTTAACAGGAAACACATATGCTTGAACTCTCTAAAATCTGCCAGAGTGTGTTTAGTCTTAACTTTACATTTGTCTTAGAAAATACAATATAAAGGGAAAAATCAAGTTCATTATTATATAGTTTTTGTGTATTTTTGTGGCCACGATATTGATAGACTTTGGATGAGATTTCTGAAATGAAAACTTTTAGATGACAAACCTTTTTCTGCAGGATAATAAATTCATTTTAAGATGAAAACAAAGGATAAAAATAATCTTTCCTTTAACAATTTCCCTTACCAAAGCCAGTTTCTCATTTACTTTGCTACTGTTTCCCATAGTATGTGGTCCAATATGTGGACATGCTGGAACCTACAAAATGAGAGTTATTTGTTGGCTCTGAGAAATCTACATACTTAGTGTAAATATAATGTAATTTTTAAGGTGAAATAAGATGTTAATAATCCTCTGAATGTTCATTGATTGTTATTGCTTATATTTGGAAATGAGGCAAAATCTTTCTCAAGCAGTGCAGCCCACTCACACTCCTCAGGCTTTTGTCATGTTTTGGAGGTGAAAATTCAAGGATCAGATGTGCTGTTTAGCTCAACCTTAAAATAAACCTGGCCTAACATAGGAGGCAATATGAAGGCATTTCTTCCAACTGATTATGTCAGTGGGAGCTAAAGGGACTAGACTGTACTACTTAAAGTTATTTATTAGCCAACTATGAAGAGCTGATTAACGTCTTTTCCTTCATACAAATAAATGAAATACAATCCAGTTCTGAAGAAATACATGTTTGATCTGTGTAGTTTGTGTCAAAATTCCTTTTTCCCTCATCACAAGAAACTTTTCAACACAGAGTTTGAAAAGAAAATAAATATCGATTTTTATCACTGGTTACTTTCAAAATTCAGATATAAAGCAGAATAGTAAACTTAAAAGAGTTGAGATCAGTGATTTCCATTGAAATATATCATAACACATTTCATTGGAAAATGACATAGCATCATGGCAAAACATTTCAGAAAATAAATTATATGTCAATAGCAGTTATTAAAATAAAAAAACTATATGAACAAATTCATTCAGTTCTGACTTAGTTCATTACATTTTATTTTTTTAAATGCAGTTTGGAATTAATTTTAACTTCATAGGCTGGTACTATTTCAAGTAATATATTTTTGAGAAAGAAACGTATAGCAAATTCACTCTTAAATTAAAAACATGGTAGCTCTGCTTTTATGAATGAATAGCGAAGGTTTTTTTATGATACAGTGATGTATACTGTCCTACTTTATGTGTTTGGGACTTGAAGCCACAGGCAGTTCTAAGAGTAATGAATCATATTCATCCAATTATTATGTTTTTCAACCAATGTCTATCATGTGATGTTAGGGAGAAACTTATTTTTGGTGCAGTTTCCTAACATGATACCAGATGCTGTTAGTAAGTAAGATATTAGCTGAATATCAGCTCATACCCCTTCTTGCTTTTGCTGCTTGGATTTGTGCACCTTGTCTTATTATAGTTCATTCAATAAAAACTTGTGAGCATGCATTATTATTTATTTTAAAAATTATTATTCCAAGAAAATCAGTTAAATATGACTTAATTTTTTTTCAGATTATGTATACTATTGGAGAGAAAATCTAAAAATAATGTTTTATCACTTAACATACTTTATTGATATAAATATTTAAATCTTACATTTTCCTTTCTGTAGGCTCTGTAGTTTCATTAGCAAAATTCTACCTTTTTTCTCTGCAACTAGTCCTGGAAATATATATCAGTAATGTACGTCCCCTGTTAATTCAGTGTAACAGGAACCTGCCTGAATACAAGCAACAAATTATAGTTTGGTTTGGTTTTTTTTTTTATTAAAACATTATCTACACTGACAAAATGCACATTTCTCTGGTTGGAGCTTGTATTGGGTCTGTCTGGGATGGAGTTAGCTTTCTTCATAGCAGTTCATATAGTGCTGTGCTTTGCACTTGTGTCTAGAAGAGTGTTGATAACACACCGATGTTTTGGTTCCTGCTGTGCATCACACAGCATCAGTGCTGTCTCTCCAGCCTAGGGCCAGTAGGCTGGGGGTGGGCAAGAGATTGGGAAGAGACACAGCCAGGACAGTGGACCCAAAGTGACCAAAGGCATATTCCATGATCTATGATGTCATGCTCAGCGATAAAAGCTAGGAGAAAGGAGGATGGGCATTGAGGAGGTGGAGATATTTATTTTCAAGGTGTTTGTCATGTTGAGGAGGTGAAGTGAGAGAATGTCTTGGTGGGCATCAGGCAGCCAGCCAAAGTCCACCCACCAAAGAGCTACAGCCAGAAGAGACATGGAGTTAACCACTTACTTACACTAATGACCACATAAATATTAATTATACTTCATTTAAATGTCCTTCTACAAGAAAGAGGAATAGGTATTTTCCTTTGAGTTTGACCACTATGTTATCCATCTGAACTGAACCTTCTTTGCCATAGTTTATGCATAATATCATCTGTTCATTTTGTTAAACTAACACTTATAGATGGAAAGGCAGTATTGATATGAAAAACTCCTGACCACTCTATTCATATATGATATCTTGATTTGTTGCCAGGTTACATGAAATTGAATAGACAAACAATATAGGCTATTTTGCATGCTACCTGAGGACAGCCACCTTTACTAATTGAGTGAGGAAAAGCTACTTGTGCTGTTTATAATTTATTTGGTGACATAATGCTGTTAATTTTAGGTCTTTTTCTTTATTTTCTTCTTTCCAGTGTACTACTCTGTCATATACTGTGTATAAATTCTCAGTTGCTAAGCAGAAATTTCTTTTACCTAATTGGTGTCTTAAGGCCTTCATGGGGTCTTCATAGGGATTTAATGCTCACCTTTATAATCCTTCCCACTCACAGTCTTCAAAACACTCTGAGTGTAGTTTATGTTATGACTAAATTAAGTTCAGTCAACATTATATGTTTGTTAAATATCTACTTTTTCCCCAGTTCCAATTTTCCTATCTTGTAGCTAAGTAGTTCTTAAAGCCTACAGTACCATGTGAATAAAGAGTAAATTAGGCAAAACATGTCCTGAGATATTTGTAGAAGTCTCCACAATAGGCCTTTTATTTATATGTTGTGTTGATATTGTATTTATATGTTATGTGATGGATAGAGCATTCATATCAGAGGATGATTAAATACTTTTCCTTCCAACTGTAACTGTGGAAGATATTAAAGAACATCCATTAATTTAAACAAGCTTGCAAATGTTAGCCTAAGTTGTATCTTATAATGATAAAAGAGGAGTCTAATTAGACCCTTGGACCATCAGTCTTAATATGTACTCCATAACACTTGATTTTTTCAAAGTATTTATCTGAAGGAAAAATACAACTGTTTCCTGAGTTACTACAGAGACTAGGGAAGATTAAATAGAGGATGATCACTGGTACAGCACAGTTTTGAGCATTTGATGGATTTCATGCAAATAAATTATGCACTTTAGTATAGCCATACACAAATCAGATTTCTAGGAGCAAAGAATGAGGGCAACACTTGCAATTAGTAAGACATAAACTGTGAGTAGCTGATAATAGAATCATAGAATCATAGTATCATTTAGGTTGGAAAAGACTTTTAAGATCATTAGGTCCAATCATTAACCTGGCACTGCAAAGTCCACCACTAAACCACCTAAGTTATTTGGTTATTTTATTTGTAAATCCGAATCATAAATTCCTGGCATTCCTTGTTGCTATATTCATATATGTACCTATAGGTACACAAAGAAATATTATAATGCACAGTGCTTAGCTTTAATGTGGGTAAAGTGAAAAATAAATGTCTGAACCTGCAGTCCTGCAAACATAGTAACTATTGCTTCCTTCCAAATATATTTTTTTCCAAAGTTGTTGAGAAAATAATAATTTGTTTCTATGGGTTTGGGGTTTTCTTTGTTTTATTTTGTTTGTTTATTTGTGGTTTGGTTTTTTTTTTAAGAATTACATATCTTCAAGCATGCATAACAGATAATATGAAGATATAATATGAAGAGGACTTGCTCACCCACATTAATAGATCATCTCCTGCCTAGTCAGTTAGTCACCTAGCACTATTATTGGGATTGCTCTTTTTTCAGATGTCTGGTGACCCTTTATCTGCAGTATTTTCAGTGCCAAACTATTTTCCATACTGCATTTATGATGTAAAACATGAAAACTATGGTCTCTTCTCATTTCATTATACAGTATTGTCACACAACTTTTTCAGCCAAGAGAGTCGTAAAGCAGAACATTGCAGGTGGATCATTCCTGAAAAGATTCCTTTAAGATACCTTCACTGATGACTGTGTGTAATTACTGAAGGGCAGGAAAAAAACCCATTATTCTCACAATCAACAGGCAAAGGGACAAACTAAAAGACTGAAGTAGGACTTCCTTTGCCTGATATTGCATGCTTCTTGCTTCTCAAATTGTCAGAGCTGTGTTTCAAATCCAAATTAACATGTTCCATAATTCAAATTTCTGCCACAGATGTAAATTGCACTGAGTGAAAATGCTGGCTACTTTGTATGTAGTGCTTGTTATAACGGAGCATTAATTTCTTGTTTTATTTGTCAAGTATTTGTTGAACATACATTGAAGTATGAAGATTAGAGGACATTAAAAACTGGTTCCTAATAGAATCATATAATTAGGAAAGAATCTGTTTTTCACATTCTGAATGTCTGGTACTGGCTTAAACGATGTCATTGATTATTGCATGCAGTTTTAAATACTAGAGGATGACTTTAGCATGTAAAAATCTAAAGGAAAATGTGTGGAAAAGTATGTCAAAAGAAAGCATAGTTTATCCAAGAAGAGTTTTACTTTTTCTCTTTTTTTTCCCTCTTTTTTTTTTTTTGTTTCTGTTTGCTACTATAAGGATGTGATTATTTGTTATGAACTGTTCCTTGCCCATATGGCATCAGTCCATCACATAGTATATTCCATATTATGTCTGTAACAGATGATAATTGGATTAAAGATAGCTCTTGATTCCACACTGATCCTACTTGAGACCTTGAGAACTTGCTTGTTTTGATTACTCACTCCAGAATGAGATCTTTTCAATGAGTCTTTCATTCCCATATTATTGTTATGGACACCAATCAATAATTCATTCCTTTATTAATATTTTAGGTCATTGTGTATGTGTGCATAATACTTATTCTAAATACCATTAAGATGTTGTTGTCATTTAACTCCAGCCATCAGCTAAGCACCACACAGATTCTCACTCACTTCCCCCACCGTGGGATGGGGGAGAGAATCAGAAGAGTGAAAGTGAGGTAACTCATGGGTTGAGATAAAGACAGTTTAATAGGTAAAGCAAAAGCTGCACACACAAGCAAAACAAAACAAGGAATTCAATCACTACTTCCCATCAGCAGGCAGGTGTTCAGCCATCTCCAGGAAAGCAGGGCTCCATCACGCGTAATGGTTACTTGGGAAGACAAACACCATCACTCCAAACATTCCCCCCTTCCTTCTTCTTCCCCAGCTTTATATACTGAGCATGACGTCATATGGTATGGGATATCCTGTTGGTCAGTTGGGGTCAGCTGTCCCGGCTGTGCCCCCTCCCATCTCCTTGTGCACCCCCAGCCCACTCGCTGGTGGGGAGGAGTGAGGAGCAGAAAAGGCCTTGACTCTGTGTAAGCACTGCTCAGCAGTAACGAAATCTTCCCTCAATTATCAAACACTGTTTTCATCACAAATCCCAAACACAGCCCATACTAGCTACTATGAAGAAGGTTAACTCTATCCCAGTCAAAACCAGCACAGATAGACATGTAAGTGTTAAAGTGGACTTTCTGGAGGTTTCATGTGGAACCCAGCCAAAGAAGATTACTTTATGAATATTCATACACCGTTTTATTCAATCCATGATCCACAATGCTTTTGGAGATTCCTGGAATATATCTATGTAGTCTGCAAAGGTAATTAAGAAAATAACCAAGCTTATAGTTGCATATAGGAGTAACCAATACATGATAATCATAATCATAATCATCATAATAATGGCCCACAAACCTAAAAGATTGAAAATTGCTGTTCTAGTTTACTTATTTGCATCCATAATTAATTTTCTTGCTTTTGTGAAGATATTTGGAATTACTAGTTAGACATTCCTTCAGTCCATTTTCTGTATGAGATGGAATGGTGTCTTGTTCCCAATATTTCCCTGATAAACACGTTTACTTATTTATGTTTAAAGCGTTTTCTGTATCATGATGCCTTTTTTACACTTTGTGCTATTTGCCTTTTGATTGCTTTTAATTTTTACATTGTCGCTATATCTTACCACATAGATAATGTTTTTTACACAGCTAAAAGAATATCCTTAATTATTATCTATGTCAAAATTCTATAATAGCTGTAAGATCGCAAATTTGGAAAAGCTAAAGAGTAGATGAATACTTGGTCCTTTGAATGCCTGGACACTTGTAGTTCTTAAAAGGCAGAAAAACATTTGTTTGGCGCTGAGTGCAATGGGAACTCAGCTATGTAATGAAAAATGCTCTCTACTATGGGGAATCTTGCATCTCAGCAAAGAAGAGGGAAAAGATGCACAGCCAGAGAAAAAAAGGTGAGGTATGCTTCTGTGATCACAAGACCTTTGACATTACTATGAGTACAGGATACCCCCTTCCCAGTCTTTTGCCCTACTGACTACAAAAGGCACTTTACACCCTCATTAGTATAGTATTTTATGGTGAGGGGGTGCCCTAAAGGGATAGAGAAGTAACAGAACAGAGGTTTTAACTTTAAGAGACCAAGTTGTTCTAAAGGAAAATATTTTTTTGATGAAGAATTATAGGCTTCATCGTATTTTACAAACAGAACAATGAAAATGAGATATTAAAATATTTCCTGTGGATGGCAATAATTACAACAGATTCAGCTGCATATTTTTTCTTAGGGCACAGTAGTGCATTAAATTAATAACATTTATATGCTAAAGAACTAATGGAAGAGAAGGAAAAATAAAAATAATAATTTAAAATATATAATTTTTTCATTAAATTGTTTTTCTTCCTTAGACTACTGAGGAGTATTGAGATGTATCATTTTACCATAGTGTGCTTCACTATTTTTTGCATTTGTTCATGCCCTACTTAATCATATCTATTCATTATAGATCTGCTCATGCTCTTTCCTTTGTGATGAGTCGTGGTAAGAGTGGCACCAAATGTCCTGTATTCTTTGTTCTGTGGAGCCATCGTAACATAAACTGGATCTTTCATCACTATTTCATTACTTCACAGCATGAAATAAATGCCACAAAGAAATGGGATTACCCAGTGGGTAGTATTTCTAGAGAAGTAATAAGTACTCAAGGAAAACAAGGATTTCTTTTCTGACACAGTCGTTGTAATCAAACTGTTGGAACTACCACAGGTAGAGCTGTGTGTGTTGCCAGCAGATCTTCACTACCTGAAGCAAGTATGTTGATCTTGTAATCGTCCACCCAGGGCTTCAGCTGTCTGTGATCCAAAATATGGTTTGGACATAGTGCAGCTGTCTAACTTTAGCTTAGACTTCTTAGAAGATAGAGATGAGAAAAAGCAGAGAAAAAGTATACAAGCTAGAGCCATGCAAAATAACAGAAGTAAAAACGCAGATAAAAATAGGATATTTTAGACAGTAATAGCAAATATTTGGATGCTAATAATAGTAGCTCAAGGATTCAAAATAAAAATCCTAAGGGAGTCAGAAAAGCATCTCACCCACAAAATGGATCAACCTGTTTGAAGCCTTTCATTGGCTGCCTGACCAAAAAGGACTGCAATATCTCATCAGAGTGTGATGAAATTAACTTTTAACCTAATAGCTTGTTAGTCCTGCCTGTCTCATCTGTGTATCAGCTATTGAATAAGTGTTTTACACTCTTACCCAGTATACATCCCGGTTATGCCATCTGTTTGGATACAGTTGATTGAAAAGAAGTGACACAGAAAGGGAGGGTGACAGAAGGATAAAACCTGTGCTTTCATTAGTGTGATTCTTAACATGGTGGCTGATAAAGCTATAGGTATTTTTCTCTTTTTTAGAATGTTTCTTGGTTTCTGTATTACAACTTATACTCTTAGAAAAGCATCCACTTCTCAGTACTGTGATGTCACATTATCATAAACTTGTGGCTAACTCTTGGCTTACCCAGTTAAATGTTAGAATGTGATTTTTTTTTTAATACTAATGGTTTGTGTGCTCAGAAAAACACAAGTTTTGGTATACCTCTAAGCATCAGAAAACCACAAATTTTATTCTACCAGACTAGCACTTGTTTTAATGCTGGTTTAATTCAGTAACCTTCAAGGGAAAGTCTCATGAACTCTGACACATGAAAATAGACTGTGTCCTATAAATTGAATCTTGCAGTTACCAGTTTATAAAAGGTATGCATTCCACTAATGTGTTACAAGGATATATGTCACTTGCATACAGGACATGGAACTGTTGGAGTGGGTCCAGAGGAGGGCCACAAAAATGACCCAAAGGCTGGAGTACCTCTCCTGTGAGGACAGGCTGGGAGAGTTGGGGTTGTTCAGCCCAGAGAAGAGAAGGCTGCGGGGAGACCTTATTGCAGCCTCCCGGTACTTAAACGGGGACTACAGGAAGGATGGGGGCAACCTCTTTAGTAAGGCCTATTGTGACAGGACAGGGGGTAATGGTTTTAAACTAAAGGAGGATAGATTCAGACTAGATATAAGGAAGGAATTTTTTATGACGAGGGTGGTGAAACACTAGAGTAGTTTACCCAGAGAGGTTGTGGAAGCCCCATCCCTAGAAACATTCAAGGTCAGGCTGGACGGGGGTCTGAACAACCTGGTCTAAAGATGTCCCTGCTCAGTGCAGGGGGATTGGACTAGATGACCGCTAAAGGTCCCTTCCGACCCAAACCATTCTATGAATCTATGAATCTATGATTCTATGATTCTATGAGTCATTCAGTACAGCTGTATTAGTATTGTTTCATTATGAAGTATTTGATGCTACATTGCTGTTTTGTGGTTCATGTAAACTATTGTCTTCTTTCATGTCTTTTTTCACTTAAGTTTTAATAACTGCATGATAACTTTGGTATAAATAAAAAAGGCAAGGTGTGATAGATAAGGAGGGAAGCCAGGCCCATCCAGTTTTGCTGCAGGTCACTTATAGCAGCATCAGAATGCTGCTTGCTAGAGAGTAAAACATAATTTTCCTAAGTAGTCATAGGAAATAGAAAACTGGTTTTGAACCACTGCTTTAGTTTTCCTCCTTGCAAACAATAAAAGTTGCTGAAATTCTCTATAGGAAACAGAAATCATGGCAGCATAAGCTTATGTTCTCATTAAAGAAGTAAAAACAATTCACGTGGGAGAGCGCGTTGTAAACCAAATTGAACTACGGTTGATTTGGCACCATCTGAATCTGATGTGAGACTACAATGGAGCTGCCTGGGCTATAGAGAAATTATTCATGGGTGGGTTTTTTAACACTTTCTGCATTGTATTTTTATTTCATCTCATTGATTTTGTTCACATCATAATAGTACATTAAGGAGACATTCTGGAGATTTCAGGCCTGTAATTAAGACTTTGTTTACTTAAAACATATCTATGACAAATAATTCAATTTTGGAAAGGAAAAAATCTAGGCATCTAATTAGAGAACAGAAATAGTATTTGGTATTCTAGGTCATCAGCCATAGAACTTAAAAGATTAATTCTTGCTATCTTTTACAACAGAAACACCTTACAAAAAAATCTACGCTTCTAGACAGATTATATATAATTCAGTGGATAACACACATGTCTTTCAGATTCAGTAAGCAGTTAGTGTTAGGACGTCATTGCACCAAATCAGCTCTGCACTTGATAGAGTTGATAAATATTGTGAACAACGAGCAAAGCTGTTCTAATATCTTACATTTCACACTCTGTCTTGTATTTTCAGGTCCAGACTGATAGTAACATGTACTCCCTTAGGAACTTTTTGAAGCTTACACAGATGGATAAAACATATGAATGCTAGAATTCTAAGGAATATATAGCCTTGTGTACTAGATGAGTATTAAGTTAAAATTTCACCCTTAACAAGTGTGAATTTCTTCTCTCTAAGAAAAATAAAAAAACCCAAAATGTATTGTAGGCAGCAGAATAATCTCCCCAGCTGCTACTAATAGTCCACTGCTTATAAAAAGCACTATTTCGTATAATTTATTTCATTCTACTCTTTTTACTTTTATGCAATGCCTCTATTTCTGCTGGCTTTGTGAATATGTAGTAAAGAACTGAAATCTGTTTTCTGACACTTTGTGCCCCACCTCTTCAACTCCTTCCTCAGTACAGCTATGCTGTGCAAAAGCATTAGATTTCTTTATTTGTACTTGCTAATCCCCTCCTTTCTGTATCTTTTAAATACCAACATGTGGTACTTAGAGTTTAAGAGGCTAAAAATATTTTCTTAGCCTATTATATTAAGATCAATTTGCATTGCTTTTGTGTGAATCCAGTTTTGTAATTTTCAGAGAGGAAGAAAAGCAAGCAACCTCCTGCACAGTGTATAGCTAGCAAACTTTGGGAAGTTAAAAGAACTTAGAGACTAGATGATTAATCTTCAACTACTGAATGATGTGCCATATACAATGCATCGATGAAATGTGTTCCTTCAGTACATTCTGACATTCCTGGTGTACGCTGACATTTCCTTCAAATGCACAGATGTCCATTTGAAAACTATTGCTGGAGGTAGAACTGTAGCTTTCGGGTTTAGATTGGTGATGGGTGGGATTCAGAAGTTTTGGAATTTGGGTTTGACTGAGATAAGCATCTAAATGTTCCCTCAGGCTTAGCTGAAACTTATTAGGACTATACAAGCCCCTTGAGTCTGCAAAATTGGGGCAGAAATCTAAGAAGAGGTTTTCTTGTCAGATTTTTTAGCAGTCACAGTCTTAGAAGAAAATGCCATGAGAACAGATTTTCACAATATTTTGGCACCTCTGCTTCCAGCCCCAGACATAACATGGCATTGAAAGAGCACATAGAATTGTAACACCTGACTGAATTAAAACAGAAAATTATTTGAGTTTAAGAAGTGAGACAATCTTTGCCAATCTCTGGGAATATATTTTTCCCTCTCTTGAACTTATTATCCACTCTTTAGCCAGGCTCTGGAGAAAAAAGATACACACATATTAGCATATTTTATTAAGTTATAGGTAGTAATTTTTTTAGTCCTTGAGTAAACTCAACTTTTAATGTGATGAACAGCTACAGCTTTATCCTGCAGTCATTTCTTTAAAAGCATATGACAGTACAAGTTAGTGGGACAGTCATGTTTTTCTCAAATAGCCATGCCGCCGTAAACATTTATGCTAAAATGTCAAGAAGACATTTAATTTTCAATATTTTTTTAATGTTCCACTTCAACTGCTAAGTCAAGAACAGGAAACAATGAATATTTCACTCAGCTCTTATTCACCCAGATCTAGTTACTTTTCAGTCAAGTAAAAATAATTAAAACCAAAAACAATGCTTTGAAATTTAGAAGTCATATACCATGATTAACTTTGACTGAGTTTTAAGGATGTGGGTTATGCACTTACCATCACACAGCACTCAAAGAGGAAGGGCTTAGTTTTGAGCCCCACAACTCACAGAGATTTTCAATAAAAGTCTTCCTGTCATCTGTATGATTCCTTTATGTACCTGGACTGTCTCATTTCTGCTCTGCATTATCTCTTGTATGTCCTCAAACATGCCCCTGTAGTAATTGTTATTAATATTATTATATAATTTAATAACATAGGAGTTATAGAAAATAATAAATTATTTTGAAAGTTGTATTTTGTTCACTAAGGACACAGAGATAAATCATATAGTAGCTTAGATCTGAAGAAAAAAAAAATTAACTATATCCTTCATTTCCTTAGAGCCTTTAGAAAGAACACTCCCAGCTGAATCACACAAAGAGTTGAAAGCAGTGGAGGGGAAAAAAAAATCTGATCTGCAGTATTCAGATATGCAGAACTAGCATTTAGTTTAGGAAGTATTTTTTATCCTACTTCGCATCTAATGAGTGACTTAATTTACTACAATTTGATATATAATAGTATTGAACATAGTGCCATGTGAATCATAAACAGATAACAAGTTTTTTA
The DNA here is from genome assembly GCF_963921805.1 of Phalacrocorax carbo. Taxonomy (NCBI): domain Eukaryota; kingdom Metazoa; phylum Chordata; class Aves; order Suliformes; family Phalacrocoracidae; genus Phalacrocorax; species Phalacrocorax carbo. The sequence goes on along the minus strand of NC_087513.1, from coordinate 182,110,250 downwards.
AAAAAATTTACATTAGGTTACTTTATATTTCATTTTATGAAACCTGTAGTACTAATGGGGGCCCAATATCAAGATTTTTGTTGAAGACTGCATTTTGCAGTTTATCTAAAACATTGTGTGCTAAATTCACAACCACTGCTTGATAACATATTCAAGATTTTATGTTCTCTCTAAGAAAGAATATATGCAGCATACAGTAATGTCCAGGTTAGAATAAAAAGAGATCATTTAGAAATTTGAAAAAAGATAGGGGTTTTTTTAGTAAGAAAGGAGCCAGTTGCCTGTGAGAAAATCCTAATATGTTACAACAACAACAAAAAAACACCAACTAAAAAGGATTTACCATACTCATACAAGTAAAAGAACCCAAGGTTTCCAAAAAAGTAAAGAGGAAACACAAAAAACTTTGTCAAAAGAGCTGATTTGTTTTGACAGAACTGGTTTTTTAAAGTCCATTTCCTTCACTGAAATATATAGTTCAAGAAAAGAGTATACAAATTGTGTTGAAAATTTGGGTTTAAAGACCTTTCTGTTTGGAGAGACCTTGCCATGCTGTATAACCAAATTCTCTATCTGAATTATTAGGTTTGAAAAAAAACCAGTTTGCACCTTCCATACATACATATTATGTATGTAATTATACATTTCTTTCTTCTTGTATTGAAACAGAGAAGAAGCTATGTACATTGAATATTTTACTAAATGCAGTAACCTTTCTTTGGTCAGACTCAGGCGTGGAACAATGAGTAGTAAAAAAGAAGAAAGAAACTACTGATTGACTCCATATGAGATACTGAGAAGAAATTTAGATAATTCTTCAGCCACTCAGAAAATCCTTTATTATAATCCTTCAGTAAATCCTTTATTATGATTTATGATCAAGAAAATAAAAATCCTTGAATGTTAAGTTTCCTTTTTTAGTATCTTTTTTTACTTTTTTGCCTGCATTATGACCATGATTTTAGAAATTAGAAGTACGCATGAAATAAAAACATGATGAGTATTGCAAAAAAAGAAAGACAAATATGGCAGCAGGCTAATGTCGTTTGCAAAGCAGACAGACTCACTACTAATGGTAATAGTTTAGAAGTAAACATTTTTCTCACAAAGTGAAAATTATTAAGTGGATGGAAATTTTCAAAAATCAAGACAAGAAAGAACACATTGCAACTAATTTATTAGTTAAAATAGGAACAGTCATTAAGTGCTTTTTCAGGGGTTGCTGGTCAGTCCCTACAAATCTTTACAAATGGTTCAGAAACATTTTCAGCAAGGAAAATTTGTCGTCGTCTTAATGTACCATTTAGAAAATGATTCTTGGTATAAGAGGAAAAGAAAAGCTGAACAACATATTGTCAAATCTTTTAAAAAATAATTACTTCACAATAGAGAGGGGGAAAAAATCAAACCAGCTTTCACAAGAATGTTCAGGCACTTATTTTAGCAAGACTTAGAGATCCACACAAAAATACTTTCTAGAAATATTTCTCAAGACAGAAAAGAATGAGATCAGCCAAAAAAGTAATTCTCAGATAAAAGAGAAAGGAGTAAAAAAAAAAAAAGAAGGAAAATACGTCCAATAAACTCATTAGATACATTAAAAAGCAAGCATAACTAGTTCTTAAATGCTCCCTTCTTAAAGATGATAGTACAACTGAGGAATCCCTCTAATTTGATTTCTGAGCTAAACCTAAGAACACTGTTAGCTTTCATGCACACATCTGAATTTTTGCAGGAAGAGCAGGTAGTACAGAGCAAATAAGATGTTAGAAATGCAGAACCATAGAAAACATAAAAACATTGCATGCCGTTTCCAAGGTAATCATGGGGAGAGGGGGGAAAGGTGAAGGACTTGGAGACAAAAACTGCTATTACTTTTGCTCATGATGGTCTTAATAAGATTGTATATCAGAAAGGAAAACCATAACTGAAGAATACTGCAACTTCTTGCTGTCTCTAGACTGTATTGTTCTAAATAATCTAAACTACAAGCTGTCTCATTTCAAACTTTTGGTAACTCAACTTTGGTATTCCAAAAGATGGTGGAAGAAAAAGCTTGGGTTCTTGCTACAAATTGCTGTGAATTCAAGTTTGAATTTCTTTGGTTTTTCTAAGTTTTCTCCAGCATATATATCTGGAGGCTACCAGGTACAACTCTATAACAACTCTGAACTCTCTCTATGTTCAAGGCAGGGCTCACTTAGACCAGGTTGCTCAGTTTATTTTTCAGTCTGAAAATCTCCAGAGAAGAACATTTCACTGCCTCTCTGAGCAACTTGTTTCTTTTGACTTAATTCTTTTTGATTTTTTGTCCTAATATCTAAATAACATTTCCCTTGGTCCTGCTTGGGTCCATTGCATTTCCCCTGTCTTTGTGCACCTCTGAGGAGATTCTGATTCTGTCTTCCCTGATAAGGTAGATGAATATAGTAATGTATCACAGTGTTTCCCAGAGATGCCATGTGGCCTTTGTTAGAAAAAATTACCTGAATCTATCATAGAAATGCAAAGTTGTTGTGAATCAGGACTGTATGAGATATGTGTGCCACTGACTGTACGTGCAGATGCACTGCATATACTGATGCTAGACAAGAAACTTGTGTTTGGTAGCAATACCATAAATCAATACTCATGAGAATTTACAAGCAGAAAGCAGAAAGAGAACTGGATTGCACCATTCTTCACAAAATAGGAATGACTTTTTCACCAAAATTGACAAAGCCACCTCACTATGCAGACTAATCCCCAGGCTTATGACAGCTAGGTGATTTGTCAGACATGATCACCGCAAAGAAGCATTTCATTGGATGTGACATATGAAATGAGGTATAAATTGCATGTGATAAATTTCAGCTTACTTATGCCAAGTTGGTCAAACTTAAAAATTGAAGTCGGTTATCTTCCAACACCATCTACCAATCCAGGCAAATGGATGAACTGAAGCAGCAGGTAAAGACACTGCAATTCAATTAAGGAAAGATGCTAAAAGAACAGAGAATATTATGTGACAAAAAAAATTCTTCATTCAACCTTACAGATTATGTCAGTAGGAGTATGTTACGATTCTTGATGTCAAGAGACAGAGATGCACTGATGCTGGTTGCCTTAGCATTATTAGACAGCCAGGACTAGAAGGAGAAAGAGACAAGTGAGCGCAGGCCAAAGACCAAGCAAAGGTCCAATGGTAATAGACTAATCAGGTCTTCCCACTCTCAGATTACTTCTTTATAACTATTTGTTTGGGAGCAAACTGCTTATGTTGGCCAGATAAATCCCTATTTCATAATGGAAGACTGGTGAGACTTCTGTTTCACTGTTGGCTCAAATAGCCCTTTACTAACAAATAACAAAACTGTGAAGGTAGTGAAGTTTCTTCTTAGACACCTTCTGCTGAGACATAATGACCAAGGTAGTCATGTAACAGGCTGACAAACGACTTACAGAGATCAGAATGGGATCTTAAAATGTTACCATGGCCTTCATAGGAGACCAAACCACAAAAGAGACTCCTCACTTAACTCTAAGCAGTTCAACTCACTGAAAAAAAACACCCTAAACTACACATTACCAAGTTTTTTGTTATTTTTCTTTTATAGATGCCATAATCAATAACTTCCCCACACGGGCATTACAGTATGATTATAATGTCATGTGTACCACTTTAAAGGACTAAATTTCCAACTGACAGTTGCTGTGAGAGAAGATTATACTGACAAAAAAAGGAAAACATTTCAGTGTTTTGAATACTTTCTTTTATATCTTTGACAACAATAAAACAACATAAGATACAAGCATAAGAATAAAGTAGAAAACATTGTCAGCTGACAATATAGTGTGAATTAGCACAAAATTACTATTATGCTAGGAATACTTATTGTTAATGGCTGATAACCTTCAGCTCTTCTGTCTAAATGAGCTAAACAAGAGGAGAGGAAGGGAAAGGAAATGTGAAACACCTAAAAAAATATATTGTGATCACACAAGCCAGCATGAAGATTATGAAAAAGGAAGTGAGGGTTCTTTAATTTCTAGGCCTCCATGATCTTTATAAAACTTTAACACTTGTTTACCTAAAACCAGACATAATAACTTTATTTTTATTGTCAGCAAAAAAATTAGACAATGACAAAGAATAATGCTGTGTGTTTTATTTCTCATGAAGTCTTGAACAAAGCCACTTAAAATGGGTGCTAAGAAAGTTAAATGAGTCAAATGGTCTCTATAATTAGAAATTATCTAACAGAAAGGTATATGCAGTAAATTTTCTGTTTGCCAATAGTCTCACAGTGATGGCTCTCAATAACATCTTTTAATGGTAGATTTGTAATGTTTTAATGGTAATATTAAGAATACTCAAAAAAAGAATTGATGACACACAGCCCTTCATTTTTATAAAGACTTGAGTATACTGAGTAATTTTATAAGGCAATATATCACTGATAATTGTAAATCAAAGTATGTTGGAGGTGAGAGTTTGGACCTGACAGTCAAAAGTAGGTTGGAATCTTATTGTGGAGAACTCAGGGAACACATTAAAAACATGCTACAGTTAAGAAATAATAATAATAGAAAAGTGTGTAAATGGGATTGGAAGGACAGACCTTATTTTATTCTATCACATCCACATGTTCACCTGGTGTTTCACAATCTACCATGATGTCATAATTTCAGAGTCATCTAAACCTGGAAACACGATGATACTATTTCCTCAGCACCAATATATTTGAAAGTTTAAAAAAACTCTTATTGAAGAGGTGAACTGAAGAAAGCACCATCTTTTTCCAGCAAGCAGAATTTAATCTGGAATAGGCTGGCTGAAGATAAGTAGAACAGTCCAACCCTGAGGCTGATGGGGATGGCATGAAGGAATATAAGGCTATGCCTTCATTGGGAATTTAGGGCCCAAGAGACATTCTTTTTCTTGCAGATTTGCTTTGAATTCACACTTCAGGTGTAAAGGTTTAGAACCAAGATAGCAGTGCAAACTGGGAAGCCTTCAAGACCAACCCCTTTACAGAGGAGCTGGTAGGTCCTCCAGGGTCTGCTAATGCAAAGGGTTCTGTTACTTGTAGCAGCTTGTTTGAACTTCACTGCCAGTAAAGAGGCAACGCAGACCTGCAGTTCTAAAATCATAACAAATTACTTCTAATAAAATTCTTTTCTTTCCCCCTTTGCATTATTCCATTAAACCATTTACAAACACTCCATGAGGATGTACATTAGAAAGATAAAACTGGATAATACAAGTAATATCTATAATGAGCAATTTTGTACAGTAAGACTTGGCACACTGCATCATCCAAGTGCATTATTCAAGGATGCTAAGGCCATAATTCAGCATCAAAGAGATTAATACTTTTATCTTGTGTACAATCTTTATTATTTTGTTAATGAAATATAATTAGCTGAGCCTTTGGAACACAAAATTTGCTGAGTGTTCAGAAACAAATATCACAGTGGGCAGGGCATGACTGGAAGAAAATGAGCTCCAGGGTCATGGAAAACTATGAAAATTATAGAATAAAAGTATTTAATTGCAGTTATCAACATGTGAGAAAAATGCTCTGACTATCAGTAATGTAGTAAACTATCACAAGTTCATTTATGAAGAGCAATAAAATTTTGGATAAAAATAAGCATTTTTATAATGTTTAAAGCACTTCTATTATGACTGGAAATATGCAAGTGTTAAAATATTCTTAAGTTTTGACATTGTGTTACTACTGCTTAAGAGAAGCTTTAGAAACCTTAGATTTTCTGGGCAGGTGCAGAGAAGATTGAGTGTCTGCCACGTACATTAAAGATTAGTCCCTGTGACAGGCTCAAAGTTAAAAACATCACGTATACTGAATCTGCTCAAATACCCATTAAGAAATCTCGCTAAGTCTGTGGTTAGATTTTGATTTAGATATAATTCCATTGGACAACCCTTTGCTCAAGACAGATCTTTAACACTGGATTTTTAAGAACCCCATCCATTTTCCCTATATCATGCATGTTCCCGGTAGCTGACAATTTTTCACTATCACCTATGCTAACAATTCATAAGTTTTGATATAAAAAAGCGATTAAATAAGTGAACTTGTTCAGTATCATAGAACCACTACTTTCATAACTACTTATTAATATCTACTACTTTTATTCAGGTATTTATGACTTACTCATGCAATATATTATACATTGTTTTAAATTTAATGCAGACAGATCAACTTTTTGGTTACAGAGAGGGATCTATTTTTGCATCAAGCAGATAAAGCACCTAAAGATGGTTTCTGCCCTGATCAGAACTAACTACGCTACCAGTATAGACAAAGTCCCTATGTGTGCAATACACCTGTGTGTGTTTGTATGTACATGTGTGGGAGGCTGTGACATGCTGTTAATTCAGAAGCTAATCAGCGAAGGGAGAGAGACAAGTGACAAGTTAATCTCTTCCATTTTGTACTGAATCATCCATTAAGGCTGCAGGTGGAGAGTATTCTAAGGGACAGTGTTTGTGTATGTCTACTCAGTTATTGTTTCTCAAGTGCAGGTAAGAAAAATATGGTCTTGACATATCATCTTATAACAATGCAATATTACCTAATGAATACCTACAAAAGGCTGAAGTGGTCATCAATGAAAATGAAATTATTGTGAAAAATTAATGGTTCGACAGAAAGATTGGTTTCAGCTTTCAGTAAGGACATATAGACCACATTCATCAAAATGGTTTTGAAACTTAATTTTTGACTCATCTCTAAGCGTCCATAAATATGTTATGTCTGTGAACACATCTTATTTTACCCCCATGTTACCAACAAACTTGATTCCTTTTTTCCACATGGATTCTAGGCATTTTAAGTTATGTCTTTACCATCTTACAGCTCAGTTACTGGAATTTGCTAGACTGCAACTGAATGTGAAGAATTAATCAGGACTCAGAATGCAACCATCCATATGCAACTTTCTGTCTGGTAAGGACAGATATAATTTATCTTTGAGTTATGTAATCAGTATATTGTTACCTATTTCACCTGCCCAAGGTAACAAAATATGTTTTATAAGGAACATTTGTTTAAGACATGCATGGGCATAGAATAGCACAACACATTTGGTTGTCATTCAGTTGTCATGAATTAACGGCATCCCATATAGTACTTCTTTATATGCATTTTTATATGGAAGAGCTGTATAGCTTAATGCAAAGTTCTGTTAGTCTTACAGAATAAAACAGCTGTTCTGTGAACCCTTATGGTTGTGGATTAGTTGTGTATTCTTTCTTCCTTGGTATGTTTTCTGAAATATATTGTATATGATTTGTATCAAAACCTTGGGTCTTATATTGATTTTATTCAAGGATTATGGTTCATCCAACTTCAAAGTTGTTATCTTTGGTCTCTAAAATTTCTGAAACATCTTGCCAAGTTTGGGAAAAAAAAGCAGCATAATCCCAGATCAGACACAGTCTCGTGTGTACTGTTCTACAAGGAAATTGGATGCTTGCAGAATGCTGGTAATTTAACCAAGCCTCAGAATAAATATTTCTAAAAGCAATAATGACTTATAACAAAACAGTTTGTTAAATAGAAAGGCAATCTTTGTTGTTGCTTTGTTCAATTTTTATCTTTCCCTGCCTTTATATTTTCTGCTAAAATAAAACAACTTGTAAGCTTGGACTTTTTATTTTCATGTTCAAGCAGATGGCTAATAAAAGCTTATGCAACTCAAACATCTCACCTAACCATTAATCTTCATTTCAGAGCAAGTGCTGCACATTAGTTGGCACAATTCTATAGGGACTTTGTGAAAGAAAATCCCAGGTACATGCTCTCCTTTAACTTATAAAGTTTACCTTTACTTTATCCTACTGCAGCTTTACTTTTTAAAACAAGGTAGAAAAGGAAGGACTAGGAAGGGGTGGGAGCAGGCTGGAAGTGGAGGAAGAATAGCTGGAGCTGAAACAAAAAATCCCAGTGTACTAAAACTGATTCTGACTTTTAATTTGTCATGATGTATCCAAGATAAATTCTTTTTCTTTCTTTTCATTACAGTGAAGTCCCTGGTAGGAAAGAATACTATCTACCAATTCTTATAAAGTTTTGCAACTTTGGAAATGCTAATGACAAGAATAAAAAGCTTTCTGACACCCATTTCTACACTATAAATATGTGTTTTGAAGTTAAATCACTTAAGTATGTCATTTGGATAAGATAGTAATAAATTAAGCTTACTAGTTCTGGGGGTCAGACTGAAAAGTAAGTGATTCTGAGAAAAGTCTATAACTAAAATCTGAGGAAATGAATAACCTTTTCTTGCCTGAAGAAAAGGTATATTTCACATATCCTTGGTTTTCATTTTCTGTACTGAAAAAAAACCAACAGTGTTTGGGGAATTACAGACAACATTTCCTGATTTTGGTTTTCATTTTTAGATCTCTAATAGGACTCTCCTGCTAAGCAGGACTTGGCAGATTATTTTGATTAAATTCTTGATTCATTACTACTTTACTATAATGTTAACATTTTTTCCCAATTAAATAATTTCTTTCTCTACAACAAATGGAATAGACACTTCAGGGTTCATGTTTGTGCAGCCCAAGCTCAAGGCTCATTAACCAACAGATCGCTATAATGGCCTTTTCCTTCCATTTCTTGTTATGTAGGATGTCTTCAAATATTGGTGTGCTCCACAGAAACCCAAAACCTATTTAGCTTCACAGATTAGCAATTCACAGAAGACTGACAGACCTTGTACTAACCCTGCAGGTATGTAGCTATAAGAAGAAAGCAGCAAGACAAGGGCTACAGAAAAGACTTTCTGTATTTGGATAATCCAGAAATTCAAAGTCTGTCTTTGAGATTATTAAATATTAATGCAAGAGAAGTGGGTCTTCCAGCAGCTCAGCAACTCTGCTCATGGCTGAAATAGGCTTTTGGCTTTCATCAAAAAGTAAATGCGACACTCAGACTACAAAGTTACACATGATTCAATTCCTGGTCCTGTTTGTGCTGTTCTGAAGGAATAATAGGTTCACATCTTTTGTATAGATTTCCCAGAAGTCCCTCTTCAGCTGCTTTGCCACAGTCTGCAGCATAGAAGAATGTATTCTGGCTCTCCCTTGATAATGTCATCCATAGGGATAATATTGAAGAAATCAAAGGACTCTACTGACTTTGATCTGACCCAGGGCTAGAAAATGAAAACACAACCTAAAAAATATGTATTGCCAGGTTTTCATTTTTTCTTCTTCTTGTCTGGGATAGTTTCTGTAGATGTGTTTTTGCTTTAGAGAGTGAAAAAGGACACTTGATGAAGATAGACTACTCAGTTTGATAGCAGATCTTCCGAAACTGGGAGAAGACAATCCAATCTTTGGAGTATCTGCATATTTCTACTAATATCTGCTTATTTCTTATAAAACAATCAGCAATGAAAGTTAACCAAGCCTACCTTTTCTTGAAGAGTGTAAATAAGTAAATATAAGGCTTGTTTAGCTGGTACTTTGAAGTCCTTATCAATTAATGGAATCATAGCCCAACTAGAAAAAAAATTAATCACAGTTTGTTGAGGGCTTCTGTTTGTTTTGTTTTTATTATTTTTTTCAAGGAATATACATTATTGTAGCCTCATTTCAGCTTGCTGACAAATGTAACAGTAAAGAAAATAAATTCAAATAGATATATTTATTGGTGCCTAGGTTTTTAAAACTTGAAATATACCAGCTTGATGATCTCCAGAAGATATTTTTCATAGCAACTTATCAGTAGAAACACCGTCTTCTGCCACTGTCTAGGTTAGAAAATCTTAAGAAATAGAAATTTATTACCAAAGCAAAATATTAGTCCTACAGAGTCCTTAATATAAAGCTTTCTGTGTAAATTTCTCCATCAAACATTATGTGTATGTTGATGGAGGCGTGATGCTAAAGAAGGAGTACAGTTTGTTTCCCATTAGATGCTCTTCAGAAAGCACTGTGGTTTTAATACAGTCCTCTGATCCCAATTTCTAGATTTATGCTCCTATCCATGACTTTAATTTGGAGTGATTTGTATCCCACAGTCTGCAGATTTAAATGCACTACATTTGCAAAATTTTTGTATTATGACAAACCAGCTATCAGAGATGGGTAAATTAATTCCCCCTGTTTTGTTGATGTTGTTGTTTTAATATCTGATGTGGAACCTAATTCTGACATATTACATGACTGCTTGTCTAAAAATCTACTTCTATTAATATCATTGCATTGTTCTACATTATAAAAATGTAATTTAAGAAGAACACATTTGGCTTTCATCACATTTCTCACTTTCTTTTGAAATTAAACTTTAAAAATCAATAAGTAAATAGCCTGACTAAAGACGAACCCTATGCATTTTGTTAACCTAATTATTTTTGTTTAATTATGCAAGTTTCTTACATACTCATTCTTATGCTTGTAATCTTTCAAGTTATCAAGGGACCTGAACTAGTGTTTCCTGAAGCAAGATGGATGTCTACCATTGATGTAAAACTACAGAGGCGTTTAACAGATCAGCCATTGCGTGAATAAGAATAAGTAGATCCTCTCTGTTTGCAAGACTGATGAGTAAAAAATGAATTAATGTACTTCTCTGAATGGCTGTTCCTTAGCAGAATCTTATTAGTTAACTTGGTCACTTAAATAACTGATGGCAAACTGTACTAGTTTGTTTATGGGTATTCATGAGAAAGAAAAACAAGACTCAGACCAGCTTTGTGTTGGCTCTATTGTCCTGGGTGAATCTAACATCCCAGACTGAAGAGAATAAGTCTTTGTTGACTACTGGTCTCAAGGATGTGACTGATTCTTTTTTTAAAGTCTAAACTGTGAATCTTTATTAAAATTGCTTACTAACAACAGCAATGAAATTAAAATGCGCATTTCGCATGTCAATGTACATACTAATATATAGAAAAATCACTGAAGAAAAAGCTTATTAGAATAATTTTCTTGTTCTAGAACTGCACAATAAATGTAAATCTTTCAATTTCTTATAATTACAGTGTCCTATCTGAATTCTGAAAAGAGTTTGAGGTACAAGCAGGGACTAATTCTGACGCATACTCAGTGGTATCAGCAGGCTTTTTGTTAATTTACAAAACAGTAAATCCATGAGCTGTGATAAAAGTGTAGATATCTGGCATTTACTGAGAAAAGCAGAATCAGCACTTTTCAGAAAAATGCAAACATCCTCCACGACGTGCAGTTTTATGCATTTGCGTTATACGAATTTCATCTTCAAGTAGGAAGTTCTTGATAACCAGGTTTAGACATATATATATAAATACAGATATATTTATGACTCCCAGAACAAGTTTTTCTGTAACAGGATATTATTTTATTCTTTTTTTGGCTCTTTCTAGCAAAACAAGCTTCTGATCCCTGGTTGGAGCAATTATTACTCAAAAAAGTAATATGAACAAAATCTTTTTAGATATTGCCCTTTTGAACAGTATCTGGAGAAACAGACAATGCTAGTAAATAAATGCAACCCCTTAGCAGATATTATATCCAGAAAATGAAGTTATTTTTTCCCAATCAGTAGTAATAAATACCTCAATAACTATTAACATTCTCCATCTTCTTCCAGAATTTTAAGTAGTTCATTTTTTTGGTTTGTTTGGTTTTTGGGTTTTTTTTTTCCTATTATAACAAATGTTGTCTATCTTCTCCGCAAGAAACTACATCTTTCATCCATTCTTAGTTGCAGCTAAAGTGAAATTCAGCCGTATTAGAGCAAAAAAACTTAATGAGTACCTTATGAGGATTTTCTCAGATTGAAGAATTTCTGTTCAGAATCAAGAAAGACAAGGATAGGAAGGGGATAGGAAACTCACCTACCCATTAATTTAAGGAGTCTTCCTTTCCCACTCACTTGTCTGTGTATACTTTTAATCACTCATCTAAATTGCATTGCTTTGGAAGACAAAATTTTTGGTCCAAGTTGTACTGTATAGGTTTGTCATGGTTTTAGCTGGGATACAGTTAATTTTCTTCACTGCAGCTGACATAGTGCTGTGCTTCGGACTTGTATGAAAACAATGTTGATAACACACCGATGTTTGGGCTGTTGCTGGGTAGCGCTTGTACTACTCAAGGACTTTTCCAGCTTCCCATGCTCTGCCGGGTGCACAAGAAGCCGGGAGGGGAGGGGGGCACAGCTAAGGGAGTGATTCAAACTGGCCAAAGGGATATTCCATATCATGTAACATCATGCCCAGTACGTTACCTGGGAGGAGCTGGCCGGGGGAAGGAGGCAGCAATCGCGGCTTGGGGACGGGCAGCGTCAGTCGGCGGGTGGTGAGCGGTTGTATTGTTTGTGTTTCTGGGTTTTTCCCTTTTTCCCTTTTCCTTTTATTATATTATAATTATTGTTATTACTATAATAATAATCATTATTATCCTTGTGATTTTATTTTAATTATTAAACTCTTATCTCTACCCACAAGTTTTTTATCTCAACCCCACAGGGGTTGGGGGAGGGAGCGAGCGGTTGCGTGGTGTTTAGTTGCTGACTGGGGCTGAACCATGACAAGATTTCTAATTCTGGTTCCCCCAGACCATGAACACAGTTGTCACAAAAACCACATGAACCTAAGTCTACAACACAGTCAATAAATCTGTTGACGACTGGAGATTGACTGTTTTAGATAATCCATATCTACTTGTCTTGAAATTTGTATGTGAAAAGTAATATTTTATGTACTTATACAGTTTTTGTATTTACATCTCTACATAATGTGAGTACTGACATATAAAATATATATATGCCTGCATGCATTTGTGTCTGAAGTGTGTGTATATATAACAGGAATACAGTAACGTGTGCCACCCAGTACTAAATGGGACCACCTTTTCCAAATGATCTTTTCCGCTGTTGCATTTAACTAATACTGATGTGATCAACAGATGTAGGCTGATAGGGCACCATCGGTGAGACAGTGGTTCATGAAAATTTCCAGAATAGGTCTCGATTCTCACAATATACTTTCCCAACACAGGTCTGTAATACACTTCCCTAACACTCCCATGCCATGGATCATATACGCCATACCATAGGCAATGCTGCAAGGTAATTTAATTGAGGGCCTGTGATGAGAACAAAGTATTTGTGATGAAGGATTCTTGGAGTCAGGTTTTCTTATGACTCACATTTCTGTGCAGAGTGAACTTTGCTAATGTCTTGATTTTATTACTGTCTTCCATTTGTTTTCTTTTTGTGGCTTTTTTAAGTATCCATGTGACTTATTATAGTATTATCAGTAAACTAGAGTCTGAGCAGCAGAGCTTTCATGGAAGGTA